>NW_018251380.1:26396-35710 GCF_001263595.1 Phalaenopsis equestris | reverse complement strand
TTCTTAAATCAAAACAAAATAGGTCAAAATTTCTCGAAAATGGTGATAAAAAGTTGTAGAAATGGAGCAGAAAGAAGGAGACTACCTCAGAAGGAGAATCAAATTCCCAAAAACTGACGAGGTTGACAGAAAGAAAGCAGTGAATCGTCAGCCATTGAAAGGGAAACCTTAGGGTTTTGCTATTTGAGAAAGGAAGAGAAGGTAGGGTATTGGATCAAATCAGTTTTAGCTCAGTATAGTTCAGATTGACAAGAGAGACTGAATGGGAGTACTTGGGAACTGGTGATTTTTGTCTGATTGAGATGCCCTGGAAGTATTGACCACAAATGGGAAATGTGAGATGCGAACACAATGTGATCGATTGCAAACAGATAGGATGAGTTCATGGGCTGATTTCGTGTTGGATGCAAGCCTGATCGGGAATGATAATGGATCTAAGCGACCCCAAAATCATTTGTGTTCTGGGGTAACGGTTACCAACAAAATTTTTATAAATATTTATACATATATATGTTGAATATGAATTTATTCATGAGGCATATCGATGGGATTAAACGTTTGAATCAAGAGAAAGAGAGAGAAAGAGAGAGATAGAGAGAGAGAGAAGAGAGCAGTTCACAATAACTAACCCCTCCGAGGCAAATTAGGGTATTAGGATATTCTCAAACTCTTGTGACCCTTTTTATATGATCGAATATAAGGGTGTCAATTCGTGTTAGTGGGTCGAATTCCGATCAGACCTGAAAATGACCCTAGGGTCAAACTAAACCCGATCTGGATAATAAACAGGTTGAAAACTAAGACCCGAACCCGAGCTCGACCTGATAACCCAAACTAGACCCGAACTTTCGTGAATAAAAAACTGATTGAATTCTCTGACCTGAATCTGACTCGAAAAATATTCGATCTAACTCTAGCCCAAATTTTTCAAGTTGAGGTCTAGTCATATTGATGTGTCGAGTCAATTTTTGACACCTCTAATTGAATTTTTTTGATATATATAGAGGGCAAGGAGCCAAAAGTCTCATTACATAAAAAGGCTATTCTATTTTATATGAAAGAGAATGCTATCAAGGAAAATTATATTTCAAACCCTACTTTAAAAAAGTTGTCAAGACTATTTTATAAATTATACCCCTGTGAGCATAGGCCCTTGCTGCCTTGTGGTTCGATCGATTAGATCCAAAGAAGTGAAATGGTTAGTGTTGTCAGTCGGACTCCTAGATGTGGACCATTGATTAGCTGATCATTTATGTAAGGGAGGATGGCTGGATAATTGAAGATAGTCGGCGAGACTGATCTGGTGGGTTGAAATTAGCCTGTCATATGCATTAGGCCAATTGTCAATCCTCAAATCCAGATGAGGGAATTCCTACCAGCTGAGTAAACTTAATCATTAGGTAGAGGATGATTTTGGCATGTATCATTGAGGTGTTTCGAAAAGTCTATGGCTAGCGTCAACCGATTAGTTCTTACGGGTCGCCGGGTCGCTTTCTGATGGGTCCAGCTTTGTCTTGTCATTCTTTATTTGGTTATTAGATTACCTCGAGATTTTGCTGACATTTTTTTTACATATTTAGTTTCCCAATTCTCTTGCTTTTTGGAACTTACATTACGATAAAAATAAAATCATTTAATGCAAAAAATGATTAGTATTTATGATTACTAAATGATGTAATGATTGAACTCCCTTTAAATTTCGTTCCCGTGATTTCTACAAAAAGGAAGTAAGGGACATACATTCTCCATATTTCTCTAATTTTCTTCACTCAATCTATCTGAACAAGCTAAATGAACTACCTTCCAAAGCCAACAAGTACAACAAATCTACCTACTGAAGGGCTTTTAAACATATGAGGCGGGAGACTAGATCCTGCCTGGAAGGCGATTGAAAGTAGAAGGTGTGGGTGAAGAAGAGGAAGAGACCCAATATGGAGGATCTATTGGGGTTGTCGAACTCGCTCCTCAATAACCTTGGTGAGAAGCTACAAGTAGAGGAAAGTTGTTCAAGCGACAAGGCCCATAAGAAGAAAGATTGCATGGGAGAAGCATCTCAGGTGAGGAAAGTGGACGTTCAAAAGAGTAACTGGCCAGTTCGCCAGCTCCTGCTCAGGCTCCAACACTGGGAACTGAGCAAAGAGCCGCTTGAGCTTTGGCACCGCCCGCAGCACGGGAAGTAGTTGTTGGGGGAGCAGTGCGCGAAGCTAATGATGTTGCAGTACCGCTTGGCTAGTAGGCTGTTGATGCATGAAAACGTTAACCAGATTTTAGGATTTATTTTGTACATTTCTATTAATGATATTGCACTTTAAGAAATATATTTTTGTTTTTAACTTGTAGGTGCAAAGGTAATTGAACTGAGGAAACCAAGAGAGAACTTAGAGTTGGATGGTGCAAAGTGGAACTAACTCCTAAGCACCAGACCCTTGAGCGCCTAGACGTAGTCCATGCCTTACTAACTCGAGAGGTTGGTGCTTAAGCGCCAACCATTAGGCACTTAGGCACTGGACCCCTTGGGCACTTAGGTGCCTGTTCATTCAACAACATACAGAGAGCCTAAGCGCTAGCAACTGATTTGGGTAGTTGCTGCAGTTTAGATGATTAGACGTGGGGGATCGTGTGCTAATGGACAAGAGTCATGGATGTGACATGTCTAAAAATATCCTACTTTTATATACACATTTTAATGTCTAATTTTAGAGATATTGCACTTTAATGAAAGATGTTTCTATGTTTTTATTGCAGGTACAATAAGTTGGAGCAATTAGAGCTAAAAAACAAAAAAGAAAGAAATTTGGAGTCAAAAGGAGGCGCATTGTGAAATTTGAGCTGGCGCCTACGTGTCAACATACAGAAAGAGTGGCACCTAGGCGCCACAGTTAGACGCCTAGTCACCATAAATGGTTTCTCCCTCATTTTCATTGAATTTGGACAAATTTTGAAAAGGTAAGAGTTGACTCTTGGAAATTTGGCTCTATGCTATATAATAGTGAGTTTATTACAGAAAAGGGGAGGCACAAAGGAGGAGAAGAGAAGAGTAAGCGAAGAAGAGTGAAAGAGAAGATTGTTTCTTAGAATTGTAAAAGGAGAGGGGAAGTGAGAGATTTCTTCTTCATTGTATTTCTAAGAGAAAAGTGAGTGATATTGTAAGGTGAGAAACTGATTCAAAGGAATTTCAAAGGATTTTCTTAGAGAGGAGATTGAGATAAATAGTTTGTACTTTACTTTTTTTACATGTTCTTGTTGTGTTAACATGCTTTTATATATAAACTCATGTTTTGTTGTATCTTCCTCATGAGACCTAAGTAGTTTGTTTTGTCTTTCTCCCTGCAATAAATAATCATGGTGTTTCCATTTATTTTTCTCTTTTTTATTTTAAAAGGAGTCGCTAGTTTGTCAATCGTCGTATACTCCCCCAATTTGAATAAATCTCCCTCCTGAAGCATATCAATGATTCAAAGAGGAGAAGAACCAAATAAGAAGGGACATACGACAAAGAGACAACCAAGATAAAAAGTAAAACGTGGAGTCTACATGCGATAAACCTCACAATGATAGGTCAAGGATGTCCGCCTAAACATGATCCGGCGGAGGCATCTTAAACCAATATCTGCGAAAGAAGTACCTACGTAGACTACCCATAATCAGAGAGTCAGGTGTATGTACATGTTCTAGGGTCAAGAACACTCATAGAGGAACATGTTCCTACTGGTTAATTATATCTTGGGGGATACCCAAGAATACTCTCGATAAAAAGAGTTTCGCTTTATATTATCATAGAAATGAGGTATAGGCAATCAAAGAAAGATTATTCCGTGTGGGAACAGTCTCAATGCTTCAAAGCTAACGCTAAGTCATCGGGCAGAGAGAGTCTCTCACTCTCAAATGGGTAGCGGCTAATCTGCACACGGGGCTCACGAAATAACCTAAATCATCTTGGAGGGGATATCCCAACACATCAAAGCACGTCCAGGCCATAAGGGCAGAGGAAAAATCGTCATATCCTGAATAGGCGGCAGCTCATCGACATCAGGCTGTCAAAAATGATATCGACGAAGTCAAAGAAGCGAAAGGGCTCAAAGGGGCTCAACAAAAAGGAAGGTAGAGTAATCCTGAAAAGGTAGAGGTAACTAGGTCAGGGTGCCACAGACCCGCTATCCACAGCTACTAGGATCTTAGGTCTACCCAGTCGTGAAGGTAGTTGACCCAACACATCCTGAGATCCCCGGCAGGTTGCATCCTCCATGGGAGCCTCGGTAGCCCTAAGGTCAAAGGAGGGAAACTCTATCCTATGATTAAAAACTGGAGCTCCAAGAGGCGGGACTTATACATGTCAAAGTGGCAAAGATGCCTCAGGAAAGAAGAGAAAGTGGAGGTTCAGCTACAAAGCTGGAAACACTCCAAACAAAAGGACATATACCCCGCTTGGGTTGGGAAGCCTTCTAACACCCTAGGCGCACTAGACAACCAGCTATATGAAGGTATGCTGGGTCAGTCAGGTTGGAGAAGTACGGGGACTCCTCCTCAGGACATGCAAATATGAATGCAGTTATCTAGAGCGATCCTAAGTATTGTTGGAGCCCTATTAATATATGCAGGAAAGTAAATGTTGCAATTTTTAAATCCTGAATATTTTAATCCTAAATTTTAATTATCTTGAATATTTTATTTAGAATTTTTGTAAAAAATTAGGAATTTAAGTCTTAAATCACCTATGTAACATCGTGAAAACTCAGATAAACCACAGAAAGAAACAAAGAAAACACATGCAAATACGTAGACATGCAATATGGTG
This sequence comes from Phalaenopsis equestris, assembly GCF_001263595.1. Lineage (NCBI taxonomy): Eukaryota > Viridiplantae > Streptophyta > Magnoliopsida > Asparagales > Orchidaceae > Phalaenopsis > Phalaenopsis equestris. The sequence goes on along the minus strand of NW_018251380.1, from coordinate 30,915 downwards.
CAAAAAACAAAACAAGTCAAATCAAAATAATAAACAGGTCGGTGTCGCTGGGTCGACAACATATCCCAGAAAAGAAAAAGACAGTCAGACTCCGCATATACATGTCTATCCTAATTATATACATCAATATAAAAATGCAGAATTAAGATACGGGACACGAGCATCTGCTCCTGGTCCCCTCCACATGTTTCCCACGCTAAACACCTCGGAACTCATGTCTATATCTTATTTCTGCTACAGGACTCTCCTAGACTCTAAAAGTACATAGAGAAAAAATACATAGAGAAAAGAAAAAGACTCAATTCTGCATGAAAACAAGTGTCAACGGGAAAGCTTACATGCAAATAATGTATCATGAGCAATGCCTAAAAGTAGGGGAGCTAATAGCTCCTGCAAGCAAAAGAGTTAGAAATCATTAATTGTTCGCCCCATAACTTGCTCCCCCCATAGCGGTATCTGTGTGTGTGCATATAAATAGGCATGACTCTCTGCAGCAGAACGCTCTAACACACTACCATACATCTGCAACATGCAGTCACACCACAACACAATGCAAACGAAAGATGTCTGACTAGGACAACCAATCCATCAGAGAACAATAATCAGACAACAAAAAGACTACCTAGCACCCTAAATCCTAGCCTAGCACATCATATGTCGAAAAGTGCGTCAACGTAGTATCAAAGTGTGGGGTAAGTCTGGGTATAGTATGACTTTGACAAGGTCGCCATGTCCGCCCCATCTTAAAGATCCCAAGGATCTAGAGGGTGTCACGAAGAGGGGTGACATGAGTTAGATCTATTAGATATTTAGCACAGTCATACTCGTGTTAATCTCGATGACTTAACTCGCATTGCTCACCGGGATCAACCTAGCAAGCAATGCTCGATAAGGCATCGCGACCGATACGGGGTCACTCTCCTAACGAGCCTGGCTCGCTATCCATACAAACATGCAAATGCAAGCAAATCAAAACATATAAGTAGTGATAAAAAGTATGCCATTGAAGGCGGTGACTCGTAAGAATGAGCATGCCGTAGCGGCAGGGGTCAGAAGCAGGAGCCCAAAAAGAAGGCATACCAGTAAGGCAGTGACCAAAAGGTGGGCATGTCGTGACGACAGCGGCCCAAAAATAGGGTATGCCGGTAAGGTAGTGACCCGAAGGTGGGCATGTCGTGACGGCAGCGGCCCGAAAAGAGGGTATGTCGATAAGGCAGTGAACCGAATGAATGGGCATGTAGTAACAACAGCGGCCTAAAAAGAGGGTATGTCAATAAGGCAATGACCTGAAAAAATGCAACACAAGTAGATGATATCGATTATGTAGACAAACATGTACATGCATATACACAACATGCAAATGAGCAAGTGGTCAATCGATCGGGATGGAGCATTCGGTCAAATTAAAGTGTTGTGCCAACCGGGCTGGGGTTGCCGACTTAAACACAAGTGATGTGACCGATTCAGGATGACTAACCCAGGCACAAGTGGTGTCGATCGGTCCGGGACGTCCGATCGAGGCACAAGTGGTGTCAGTGCAAGTGCAAGTGCGAGATACAAGGTGCAAGTGCAACGTGCAAATGCAAGGTGTAAAGTGCCATGCACATGCAAACAATGAGATGCAAATGACCACATATGATAGTGAGTCACGCTCGTACTAACGACCTCACCTAGAAAACCTAAGGTTTAGACCCTTGGATATGAGACACCGTCGCCTCTTGCTTTGGTGAAGAAATGTGGGGAGTTTCTCCCCGGATCTCCGAGGAGAAAACTCTCCACAACGTCACGAAATGGGCTAGCTACAAAGCTTTTCTCATTTCGTGAACTCCTCTAGACTTTTCAAAGGGAGACAACTACAAAGTCTCTTTCGCTTTGCAAAGTCCGACCTCCCAACTTCTCCAAGTAAAGCTGGGGAACCCAAAGTAAGGGGAGTAAGTCACTCCGACCCATTAGGGCTTGTGCTAAGGCTCACAATAAAGAGGAGACACTCGGCTCTATGAAGGGTGTTTGGCCACGCACAAGAAGTCCTAACCTAAATGCTAGCTCTAGGACAACCAACGATCCATCACACAGGCGCGTCGTCGCGCCGACTTCATGCCGTCACACGCACTCCGTGTGGGCGATCAAACCCACACAACACCTAGACACCACTAAACCTAAGGCTAGCTAGGAGTTTAGAGGATCTCACCACTGTGATGGTTGTGGGCACGTTCTCTTTATTGGCTCCAAGATGTCGACGTCTGATCCGTGCGCCGACGTACCTCACAACAAAACACGTACACGAGCATGAAAAGAGTGAGGGTGAGAGAGTGCGACTGACGTATCTCGCAATAAGTCACACAAACAAAATAACGAGCACGTGAGGTATACGAAGTACTCAAAATAAATAATGTAGGATATAAAAATGCATCCAAAATGTACCTTCACGAGGATCGATGTGGTTGCCTCTCCAGCGAGAAAGGTGTCGATCCTATAGGAAGAGATTGTGGGAACTCCAAGAGCTATGCCATCGTTCCATGAAAATCCCCCATGCCCTTCTATCAATCCGTCACCATGGATTCAGGAAGGAGCAGAAAAATAGGGATTTTCGGATCTCTGTGCGACAAACCAAAAGGGAGGAGGCGGCCGATAAAGTTCTGGTGGCGGCAAGGAGGTTCTCGGGCCGAGAAGGAGGACGTTGGTGGGGCTTCACGATAATTGAGAGGAGAGCACTAGCGGACTAGGTTGGCTCAGTCACCGGCGAGAAGCATAGGCGAAAACCTCTGGCCGAGAGGCAGGAGGCAAGCCACGCGAGGAGGGGAGACATCGGCTACTCCGCAAAGAAGAGAGAAGGGAGCCTGACGGTCTGCTGGGGACGTCCGGTGGCAGGTTTGTTCACCGGTGAGTCGTCGACGGCGAGGAACTTGGTGTGACCGAGCGAGCAGCTAGGGTTTGTGATCGGGGTTAACGACGCGATAGGTTGCGATAGATTTGGGAGAGAAGGAGAGGCGTGGGTTTTTAAAAAAAAAGATAAGTTTTTATTTTTATTTTTATTTTAATAATAATAATAATAATAATAATAATAATAATAATAATATTATTATTATTATTATTATTATTTAAGGTCTCCTCACATTTTTCACCGTATATGCCCTCGCAGCAAAATGAACGTCATTGAAATTGACATTCCAGACACACTGGTGTGGTCTGTTTTGTCGTCCGGGGTCATCTGGACAACTTCGTCAATGATCGGGTCAATTCAAGCCAATTTCGCGTGTGACGCGACGGATAACATTCGTTGACCCGACCAGAGTCGTTCGACTAGCAGAATGTCGACCGGTCTTCGCCTGAGTGAAAGCCAAAGTCTAGCGAAACAACCTCGACTACGTGCCCCTCAACACGTGCCAAAAAGGTCTCGGATGGGCATCAGAACTATCGAATTTGGTCAATTGTTAAGTTAAAGTTTGTTGTGAAACATAATGATCCAAAAGAGCTATGCTTTCCCCAACCAAGTAAGAATCACATTTGATCTTATGGATGAGAATGTAGTTCATGTGGTTAAGTGCAAATAAATCGGAAAATAAATTTTGATGGGCATAAATTGGTGATTTTAGAGTGACAGGATAAAACCTCCAATTTGATCCAGAGGTTGAGAACCTAAGGCTAGATGTTAACCTCCATGCAGAGGAATAGTGAAAACTCTAGTGTGAGAGCTAGCATCTTCCCAACCTAACTAAGGATTCATATACTTTCTTCTGCATCTAGTATATCAATGGGATGTTCTCCCTGTCAAATACTATAATGTATACTTCTTTTCTAAAGGAAAATAGACATATAAAAACAACCTTTAGTTTCTAAAAATAATTTTCATTTTCATATTTTATTGTAAGTTTCTTCTGATAGTGGTATGTCTTTCAAATTCAATAGAATTATTAATTATATCTAATTCAAGGTTTTCATTATTTAATCAGAATACAAATATTCTTCTATTTCATTATCTGAATAACTTATATTTATTAAGTTTTCTTTAGTATCTAATAGCTCATAAAGATCTTCTTCACTATCTATGTTAGAATAATTGAAAGTTGGTTCTAACTGATTTTCATTTATAGTCGCTACAAATTTCTACATGACTTAGTTTATTCTTTTGGGGGCATTTTTTTGCATTGACGTGATTAAACCTAAGGAAATTAGTGAATTAGAAATTACTCTGCCTTCATCTAATCTTCTTCTTGATTTCAATGAAAATAAAAATTATGGAAGTCAATGACATCCACGACTTAACTTCATTGAAAATTCAAATTCTCTGGCCATACAACCTAGATGCTCTCTTGATATTAATCAATCTATCTTTCTAACTTGATCATCCACAAGCGAGAAAAGATTACAATAACAAGAAGTTATTAGTTTCTGGATATTCTATCACACATGAACAACAATGTACTATCTTATTAGAAACAGAATCACAACCTTCACATATAGATCAAAATTTTCTACCAACAAATTCACATGTATTAAAAGATACTTCATATATTATATA
>NW_018251380.1:13991-26219 GCF_001263595.1 Phalaenopsis equestris | reverse complement strand
AGGAATGGTTTTCTCCAGCAACATACTATTGCATTTACACATGATATTGTTCATATAGATAACCATACATTACAAAGTAAAGCCCGACTTTCATAGCTACATCACTGTAGCATTATGTGATATTGATAGTGATATCACTATTTGAAAAAAGATTTATGCTTCCATATTACATCCCTATACATACTGAACCACTAATACTTGAAACCTTTAATGGTCTCAAAACTATTAATGAATATTGGACCGATCAATTCGTTATTATTCAATCCGCTCTTCTTAAAATATCTAAATTATGTTCTATCCTACAATGGCCCTGATTTACTTCTTGAAACTAATTTCTGTACAACTTTCATGCCATTTACTCAATCTTCGAATGAAATCACCTTGGTTACCCACACTTATTATCCACTCCTTTGTCCTATAATTCGCATGCCAAAATTTCATTCTACTGCACCTATTCTTTGTATCCAACATGGTGATTCTACTTTAGATCAACATGTCAAACCTGCTTTTCCTCATCTTTTTAATCTTCACTTACATATACATACTACGTTTTTCCCTAAAAATTCTAAACTTAATGAACTTCGTGCTTTTGCATCCTCTTTATTTAACCCCTCATTTTCAGAAAATCTCTTACAATTCTGGTCTTAAGATGAGCCCGTTGCAATTATTGCACCAATTAACCCTTCATTTATCATCAGGGTCCGCCCTATGAAATTTACTTCTAATTTAAGATTCAAATTCAGGAATTATTGAATCTCAAATTAATTGAGGCAAGTAATAGTCCACATGAACCGATTAAGGGAAAAGTAAGGATGGTAATTAACTACAAAAAAAATTATTGATAATACTAAATTTGATGGCTATTTCTTATTATTAATAAATCATATTAAGAATGTGAAATGATTCTCTAAATTAGCTTATAAATCAGGATTCTCACAAATTTTGATGCATCATAATAGCAATGAATTTACCGTCTTTAGTACCCTTCAGGGTCACAACCAACGGAAGATTATATCTGTCGGCTTAAAAAACGCTCCACTATTATTTCAAAGACGTATGGATACTATCTTTGCTGAATTATCACCCTTTTATCTTATCTATATAGATGATATTTTAATATTCAACCAAACTATTATGCAACACTTAAAACATTTAGCTTTATTCTCTCAAAAAGCACAAAAACACGAAATAACATTAAGTAAAAAGATAGCTATCTTTTTGATCAATTACATTGAATTTTTAGGACTTATTATAGATAAAGGCGAAATCGAATTATAAAAGCTTGTTTGAACAAAAAATTGATTATTTCAAACAAATTACTAACAAAAAAGATTTACAGCGTTTTCTTGGATGTATCTATTACGTCGAAGCATTTATCAAAAAACCTTACTGAGTTACAAGCAGCTTTACAAAAGAAGTTTCAAAAAAATATAGCTTGGTCTTGGGATGAAAAAGATAAAAAAATTTTGCAATGGTCTAAAGACTTATGTAAAATTCTTTCAAAATTATATTTATCTATAGCTGAAAATTATTTAATTATAGAAACTAAGAACTCTGGATTAGCACAGGGGGTCATCTTAAAAGCTTGATGAAATTCTACTTAGTTTTTGTGCAGATACAGCTCAAGTATGCGTACAACAATAAAACAGAATTATCATATTAACGAAAAGGAATTATTAGCAATCGAAAAAGCAATTAAGAAATTCAAGTTTTTTTTAAAATGAAACATTTTTTATTAAAATAGCTAATAAAACAACTATTTCATTTATAAAAAAAATCATAGTTTTTTTACCCAAAAAAAAATTAATAAGATACAAAATTTTTTTTTTTCATATATTTTTAATATAGAATATATTGAGAGAAATAAAAATGCTCTTGTTGACAATTTAACACGTAAATTATGTAGGAAGTGAATAAAGATATTGAAAATATGAAAATTTACGACATAACCAGTGAAACCGACGACAAGTCTCTCCCAGACTTGAACAATTACTTAAAATACTCGAATTACAAATATAAAGATTAGAAAGTTAAATTGCATACGCCAATAACATTCTAAAGGAATTTACAAAAATAAAGAATTTTCTGAATGGAGAAAATCATGTAGATGAATTACCCTCAATTACTAAATTACGAAAATATGAGATTTTGCAGATCTTAGAATTACGAATGAAGTATCCTCTTTTTTAATTACAAAAGAAGCATAGACTTCTTCAATTACTAAATTACCAGATTTTACATATCTCAAAATTACAAAAGAAGTACCTACTTCTTCAACTAAAATACTTTCGTATGCCAATGTATTGTAAAATACATCAATTAACTCTGCAAAGATTATTACAGAAATAGACGATGAATGACAACAATTATCTCTATATGAAGAAAAAATTAATTCTCAAATTTATTTTCTCATGGCTGAAAAATTCCAATTCGTCTATATATATATGAAAATACCGATTCCAAATTTATCTCTGAATTATATAAATGTGGCTTAATATGTAAGATTTATTTAGAAGATGAAAATCTTAAAAAAAAATACTAAAACCAGTTGTTGATGTCGTGGAAACATTCCACTTGGTCGTCAAGCACTGAAATATATATATGAAATTACATCAAACTTATTCCAAACCACGGGAAGGAATTACCTCATTTATACAACTCAAAATTAGCAAGGAGCCTTATACTTTGAATTATAAACAAATGGAAATATTATCTCAAAAAACTAAAGCTGATGATTTATACTAATTTTAGAATGAAACTAAAAAGCTAGATTCAACCAATATTTGGGTCTATCATTGTTCAAAGCATTGATTCATATATGGTCATTGCAAATAGTCGACGCACAAGATAAATGAAGTCATGTATTAAAATTGAGTTTTTATTTTTAGCAGAAATGTTGTGGCAGCCAGCAAAGAACTTAATGAATTATTTTGCCTGAAATTACAAAAAGAAAAAAATACATTAACACATGTATTGACAGAAACAAGATACTCTGCAAGGAGTACATGATAAGTTTGAAACCAGAAATAGTGAAATATAAATGATATAATTGTAAGGCAAAATAATTATCCAAATAGTTCGTACAAGTACTTACCCTCCACCAGCTTGAAAAACAAGAATAATGCTCCACCGACTCAATTATTTCTGACTTTATTTACCACTAACTGAACTATTGGCCATATTTGCAGAAGTAAATTATTGAAAATATCGCCATTCATGACGACCACTGAGCCTTTCTCGGCCTAGATAGTCAAAATAACCACGACATCAAGTGATTATACTACAACAACATGTAAAATTGTCTGATGAGATGGTGATTTTGTGTTGCGACGTAGTGGGTAGAATCGTCTGCTGGTTATTTATTTTTTTATTTATTTTTTATCTTTTGGCCCTCTAAAAAAAAAAAAAAGTCAAAATCTTATTCTAAAATTTTATCATCCTCCAACCATTCTTCAAAGTAATTTGATTGATAAATGTTGTAAATTTAAATTTAATAAATTTTGAAAAAAAAAATCCTAAGAAATTCATATGATGAGTATTAAGTTTAAATAAATCTCGATATACTAATTGATCATTTATTTTATTATTTTGAAAAATTTATGTGTTCATTAAATTTTATTATTTCTATTTGGTCAAATTGATCTTTAGTTGGATAAATTAAATATAACTAATAAAATAAATATTCATTTTTATAACAAATTAAATCATAAATTAAGCTGATTAATTTAAATTAATGTATATACATCAATTTTATATACAAAATAATAATTAGAAGTTTATATCTCACTAAGTACGATCACAATTTATATAATTTAATTTATTTATAAAATAAATAATTAAAAATAATAATTAAGTGAACTTTATGCATAAGAAAAAAAATTCATGAATACTTATCGAGCTATGTGAGCTTAATATCATGTCTTTATAAATATAAAAATAATAATATAAAATTATTTTCAGTAATTTTTTTTTTTATGTGGCGAAAATAAAATTGCTATCTCATCAAATAATTCTAAATATGTGACGATTTTACATTTTAAAAATATTTTATTTTTGAATGCTATTTAAAATAATAAATTTATGAAATATTATTTTCAAATTTTTGACTTAAAATATTAGTGCTATTATTGTCAATTATGAAATTTGCAGTGCAGGAAATCGGCTATTTAATATATTATTTTGGTGCGGGCCTTTCACGAGAGAAATTCTTGCATACGGACACCGTATGCATCTCTGCATGCGGTGTCCGATTAGATAACGGTGATCTACGGTCAGAATTATTTCAATTTTTTTTTAAAAAAAAATTTATGTGGGGTCTACCGAAATAAATCCTGACCATAATCACCTGATTTACTGTCAGGATCGGACACCACAGGCAGTATGGAATAATTTTTCCTTCCACGAGTAATCTTTCCGTATGAGTTGGATCATTGCAATAAATTCAAATATCTTATCTAGAATCCCATCAACCTTTTATTTCTAAGTGGGCCAGCCTGCTACTCGATCCATTAAAAAAGTTTGAAGAATAAAGTTTATATTTATATTTACGGCGATTTACGTGCGTAACCTTTAAAACATCAAAATTTACATATCTAACATCTCAAACATAGTTTATTTACATTTCTAACACCTCGAAATCATACGAAAATCAAAATTATCACTTCACGTCGATGACTGTATCGTCCGTTCGCTGCGGTGAGAGAGTAGAAAAAAATGAGATTCATGTAATATTAAATTTCTCGGAATTCGTTCAATAGACTTCTTTTTGTGGAAATGATTCTTCTTTAACGAGTCATTTATGAATTATTATGTGTTTACATATTTGTAACTAACTTAGACAAACTTTGACCCTAAAATTGTGGTTGGCGTCGTTCCATATTTGTAAATGAATTCGACATCGTTTTGTATTTGTAAACACCTGGTCTTATCGTGTTGTGTTCATTCTGGTGGTTGCAAAGACTCACTTTCCTTGGGAAGGATTGTTCCATCAGACAGATGACATGTTACTGTAATCTGACTGACAACCTTCATTCAATCGATTGACTTGTATAAAATAAATCCCATCTGGGTGGCTGTTGATCTTTCCAATCTTAGGTGTCGATTGAGTAATCATTGACAAGGGCATGTGACATACCTTGGTTCGATCAGACCTTCATTCGGCGGCCTAAGATTTGGCTGACCGATGCAATGATGAATATTCACTTATGCTTCCTCCCTTGTGCAATTTGTTGGATATCCTCGAGAATCTTGTAGCCATATTTATGATGTACATAATTAGTTCACTGAAACTCTTTCTTGATTGAAAGTGACAACTATCATAAGAATCAATGAATTAGGTAACATAATTGTTTGCATAATGAGTAATAAATATTGCCAGTAATTGTACTCCCTGGATTTCTGCGCTGCTTTTACCTAGGGTGCGATTAGCGTTTTTCCTCATTTCCAGGATTTTATTGTCCCTTAGTCTCTTGTAGCAGCAGATGAAAATGTTAGGTTCTAAAAAACCAGTGAGCGAAGAAGCACTAATGACAGCTTTTGTGACAGCCTTTGGGCTTCATGAATCGAAGACTCGCCCTTCTTGGGGTGACAGGAAGAAAAAACCTGAATGTTCTCGTTCGACCTTAAAGAAGAGAGCTGGTGAGAAAGACCGATCGATTAAGAAAAGGTCGGGAGATGAAAGGAGGATAGCTGACACCAAAAGGTAGGCGAAAGGGACCAGACATGAAGGGTCAAAATCTGTCAAGCAGCCGGCGGTGAAGGAGCCACAGGTGAAGAGGCCGGAGAATCGTCTGATTAGTTACCTTTGTTGGAGGTGAGGAGTTGGAAAGGAGGGAATGTTTCAGTTGCGCCTTTTGAGCTCCTGAGACACTCCGCTAACACTCGACTCAACTGCTGTACCAAGAGCAAGGGCGAATGATAATGGCTGCGCATGTTCTGCCATCAGAATTTGTTATGATTTAACCTCTGACTGGGGAGGTTGCTCAAAGCAAAGCATCACTTTCGACAAGGGATCATGTTCGGCTAGAGCTCGTTCAAAGTGAAGCCCCGTCAATGGAAGGCGTCATTCTTTCTCCTTTGGTTGAAGGGGGTACCTAGGGGTGTAAACGAGCCGAACACGAGCGAGCCCATTCTCAGAAATAAAAGTTTATTCGTGTTCGGTTTATCTATATTTTGAGCTCAAAAAGTGTGTTCGTGTTCAACTCATTTACTTAGCGAGCTGAACACGAGTTGTTCAAGAAGAAAGAACCGTTTTGACAACTCTAGTCACGTATGCAGCCGTTAGAGGTGTAAACGAGTCGAGCTTGAGCAAGCCCAGACCCGACTTGTTAAAAAATATCATTGTTCGTGTTTGACTCATTTATATAGAACTCAAAAAATTTATTCATGTTTGGCTTGTTTGTAGCTTATCAAGCTGAACACGAACTGTTTACGAACAATGAGTTATTTTGACAACCCTAGTCACACAGTTGTAGAATGTTTAGGGTAGGCAAGATTTAAATAGAATTTAATAAAGTTTTAATTTTATTTTTAATTAATAATTTTAATTGATTATAAATTTTTGTTGCCTTGTATATATATAATTGATTAGTAGTATTTCGAGTCAAAACGAGCCGAACACAAACGAACAAATCTTGGTTTGTGTTGTTCGTGTTCGGCTTATTAACTTAGTGAACGAGTCGAACACGAGCTGTTCATGAACAACGAGCCATTTTAACAGACCTACCTCCACCAATCGTAGAAAGTTTTCATACAACATAGTTAGAGCGCATGATTGGTAACCTAAAATTTTTATGTTAGATCCTTTCATCTTATAGCACCAACTTTAATGCTATAGAGGAGACTGTGGAAATCATCGACTCCCAGTTCTTGTGCTAAAGGTACATGCTAATCCTTTTGTTCTTGTTGCAGTTGAAGTTGCATCCGTCCCACCACTCTTTTTGTCTCTACCTCCTCTCTCAACTGACCCAAAGAGGGAAATAGATGGTTGAAGGGAGTCCCATGAGTCGCTGGTCCGACGCATGGACGAAACCATGGATTCTTTTGCTTGGGTTGCATGTCTTAAGAGAGAGGCCACCATATGAGACTTGAGAGAGGAATTGACGGCTCTCTATGCTGGTATGGAGGCTCTCCAGGCTGAGGTGGCGAATCTCCAATGCGAATGGGCATAAGTTTAGAGGCCAGCTTGATTTCTCGTGTCTGGGCGGAGGAGGAAAAAATAAAAAAAGTATAAGTTTGGGGGGCGTGCGTTGTACACGAGCCTATTGAATCGAGGTTTAGTCCTACTTGAGGCGGCAGATGAACCTGCTGTAAAATATTTTTTTTATAAATAAAATTTTACATAATTTTTGTAATCATTTTGCCCTCAATTTTTTCATCGATATGACACTGTTGAAATGCCCAACGAGGCATTTTGACTTCCTTATGAGGCCTATATATAGGGTTGAATAGAAAATAAGTGAAACTTTACATTTTTCATTTTTCTCACCCTTGGGTCAGTTTTTCTTCAAAGTCCAATGGTTCCCAAATACTTCCCTCAGATGTTCCATTCAATCAAGTCGACCGAGAGATCAATTCTAATTGAATTTGATGTTCAACTGCTAAAAAGACTTGTGTGTATGACATAAGTGTCATTCTTGAGCTAGTGGGCGTGGACGTACGAGCAATGAATTAACAAGGTGATGATTTGATCTTCTATCGAGATCAATTTTGTTGTGGGCTTCAAATACCATTTTGCATGGAAATCCATTCAGTTTTCAACTACTACGAAGTTATACAATCCCAGGAGAAACTAAACTCTATTGATACAACAATGACCAATGTGATTTACCTTTGCTGAATAGAGGTTCCATGGTTTTGAGAAATTTTCTCACACATGTTTTCTTTCCGAATCAAGAAAGATGGGTATGTGGTCTTCGACACCACTAAAAAGTTCTACCTAGTCGACTTGAAAAAAAAATAAAGGATTGGTAGCAACATTTTCTGAGGGTCATCTACAATGATTGGAGTATTTCAACCAGAGAGACTTTTGTCCCCTAAAAGAAAAGTAAGGGAGTATCTCCCCGATTGAAGGCAATAGAGCATGTCATCTTTGGTAAGCAATTGTCGGTGGTTCAATACGCTGATGCCACAACCATTAACTATGTGTTGAACCCAAGTCAATATGACTCGATGACACATGAGATGTGGGCTGCCTCTAATGTGGGGAAGGAGAAGAGGTAGTTAGAGAAGACCGCTCGAATCTTATAGTAGGTACCAAGAAAGAGGAAAAGAGTCGGTGGCTCTTCTGTAAGAGAGATGGAAGAAGAGACGGAAGAAGGTGGTCTGTCAATGGGCCAAGTTCCACATTTGTATTAATTTTACTTAGTTTCCAATAGTTATGTAGTTATCCAAAATAAAGTCACTGGTGAATTAATATTGATCGAACAAAAACTCACTCGGGTGATCTTAGGTGATTTGGGAGAGGAAGTAACTCCTTCGTTATTTCAATCAGAAACTGAGGGGTTTTTGGAGCATCCCTCAACAAAGAAGGTCTCCCAACCATCAACCACGAGCTTCATCCCTCTATAAAAGAGAGGAGAAGCAAGTAGGCGATCCCACAAATCATCTTTGGCTCCATTTGTACAAGTTGAGGGGGGAATCAACTGATGGAGGTTCAAAGGAAAACTTGAAGGAAAGCTATGAATTTACTGAGGCAGCTGAGCGCAGGTGAAAGGGAAAAGTTGTTGCCTCAGAATTTGATTTCTTCCTCCTAACACTTCTGCAAAATAAAAAGTGGGGTCCATATTGATGAATCCCACTACAAAAAAATTACTAAAGGTCGATATGAATTCTAATTTAACCCTAGATCTGATAAATATCGAGAGAGATTGGCTTCCCGTGGACTCAAAGTCGGCTGGATATGCATCTAAAATTGTTGATATTCTTTAATCGGCTGGCTTGGAGTAGCATCTCAAAAACCTCCACTTCGATTGAGCTGTGTCAATCCCTCAGCTATTTATAGCTCCTGAGCTACACTTCAACTTAGTAAATGACTTCTCTCTATCTTTCTATGAAAGAGAAAGAGCCATCAAGTCTGAGACAAAGGCCATAGAATATCAGGAGTGGGCGAAGCAAGCTATTATGAAGTCAACTGAGGTGGAGGCAAACTTGAAGGATGCCATTGTGGAGTTAGAAATATCATCCAAGTAGATATCAGTGGTTCAAGAGGAGAACATTGATTTGTTCTAGTGAATGCTACCATGACAACCGTTGAAGAACTCATTGCCATGCAAGTTGAGTACTTGGAGGCGGGCCGCGAAATTGCAGTTGATGAATTAGCCAAATTGGGGTTGGTCGATCCTAAGTACTCCAATCTTGATGAATTCAAGAAACTTTATGATTCTCCATTTTCTTTTGAACATTATGAAGAATTTGAGGTGACAATATGGCAGTTGGCAGCTCATCCAACGCTCAAACTGAGGATCTATAGATTCAGATTTTCTTACATATGTATTCAAAGTGATATTCATAAGGATTTGTAACGAGCATTTTTATGAATGAAATATGACCTTTTGGTCATTTTTGCTTGTGATCTAATGTACTTACCTTTTTAGTCCTTTTTTGCTTCATTTATATGGTTCGCATTTCTTTTGGCTCCAACACTTAAGCAAACTTAAGTTTTGAGAATTTATTCAGTCGATTTACTTCTCACAGGGTAGTCGACCATAACTTCAGTACATAAAAAAATTCTAAGTCCTTGATTTATGACCGTAGTTTAGAATGCTTTATGTGGCTTTTCATTATGACCTTGCATCGAAATGCTTATTCGACCATCTTTCCATTTTATTGCGACCAACCATCAAAAAGATTTTCAGTCGTCTTTATTGCGATTAAGTGTTAGAACACTTTCCAGTCATCTTTATTGGGACCAAGCATCGAAGTGTTTTTAGTTATCTTTATTAAAACCAAGCATCAAAATGCTATTTAATCAACCTTATTACAACCAAGCATTGGAAGACTTTCTAGTCATCTTTATTGCAATCAGGAGTTAGAACACTTTTTAATTATCTTTTTTTTTATGGATAATCCAGTTCCCTTAGTTTTTTTTGTGATGCGAGGTTCATTGATCATTTGGTTCCTTGAGCATTATTTCCAAGTCTTGGTTTATAATGCTATGCCATAGTTCATTTTTTCACAAGGAAGCAAGGCAAAAGTTTATTCAAAGTAATATTATTTTTCAAACAAAGATATAAGGTAATCTTTTTCAAGGATAAAATTATTTAAGGTCGTCTCTACTACAAGTTCAGTGGAGCCTTTTCCCCATATAGAACTTTAATTTATAAGCTCTTGAGGCAACATGATGGTTGATGATAAAGGGATCGTCTAGGTTTGATCGAGCTTGTCGACTGACAGTGCTTTTGTGATTGTATCAACTTTTTTTAGAACTAGGTCATCGAGGGAGAATGTCCTTTCTCAGACATTCTCGTTGTAGTAATGGACGGTTTTTCTTTTGATTTCCTTCTATTAGAGCACATTGTTCATTCAAACTTCCTCTAAAAAATCATTTATGTCTTGCAAGTCAGCGAGCTTTTCATCATCAAAAGATGTTGTAGTGACTGATACACCAAAATAATATATTATTTTAAGTACTTATTTTATGCTTATTTTTGGTGATATTGCACTTTAAAGAAAGATATTTTTATGTTTTTATTTCAGGTATATGATTTTTAGACATTTGAACCAAAAATGGCAAAAATGATGAAATTTGGAGCCAAAACAGTGAATTTTGAGATTCTGGCGCATCATGCGCCAAAATCCAGAGAACTGGCGCATGTTGCGCTAGATCGGCGCATGATGCGCCAGATCGGCTCATGATGCGTCAGAGACAACTTTTTCAAATTAAGGAGGTTTGAGGCAAATTTTTGCATGAATTTCAAAAGGACACTTGTTCTACACACCTTTTGGAGTAATTCAATGCATCTAGACACTTTGGAAGGTTTTTTTATGAAGGGATATGTCTCTTGGATCAAATAACACATCTTTTGAATTTGGAGGGAATTTTGAATTCTTTTCCAAAGGAGGCAACCCAAAAATAAAAGAAGAAGACTTCTCATTTGTCAAGTGTGTGTGGCGTGAGGGAGAGAGAAAGTGGGCGAGAGTTAGAGATAGAGAGAGAAGAGGAGATTTTCTTCTAGAGTTGTAAGAGGAGAGGAAAGGTGAGAGATTTCTTCTTCATTACACTTCTAAGAGAAAATTGGGAGTGATTGTAAAGTAAGAAAGGCTTGGAGAGAACTTCTAAGGATTTTCTTGGGAAGGATTGTGAGATGAGTTGTATTTTTATTTCTTTTATTTTGTAAACTTGTTTTTGTATGAAATTCATGTTTTGTTTTATTCTTCTCATGAATTTTGAGTAGCTTCTTTATCCTTCTCCCTACTTTGAGATATGGTTTTATGAAGAATAGATTTTATTGTTTACTGTTTTATATGTTAAAAATTTGTGATGATTTGAACTCCGATTTTCATTTACTTTTTGATCTGGCCAATTGAAACGTTAAAACTTGTTGAGAGATGATACACCTAAAATATATAGTATTTTTAGACACATTTTTATACCTATTTTTTAGATATTGCGCTTTAATGGAAGGTATTTTTGTGTTTTGTTTTTCTTTAAGGTACAAGTTAAAAGGTGAAAAATGCTTAAATGAGTGAAAACAGATCGAATTTAGAGCAAAAAGGTGAAAATTGTGCTAAAGTGTTTTGGCGCCTAAGCGCCAGATCCGGCGCTTAAGCGCCGGTGAAACAGAGAAGGCCGCGCCTAAGCGCCAGAGGTAAATATTTGATGATGGTTTTCGTCATTTGGCCGAATTTTGAAGAGATATTTGAGGCACCTATTGGCTTAAGAGGGTGGTTATGACCACTAAGAATAAAAATATTATTAAAAGACTTGTGAAAGGAGGCATCCTTTGGAGGATTCATCGAATGTGGACACATTTTGATGAGTTTCCAAGGCACCATTTGGAGATTTATAAAAGAAGGAAGTTAAGACATTTGAAAGGGGTGCTTAAAAGTTATGAAAAGAGTTGGAAGAAGAGGAGTTCTAAGGTGTTTGGAGAGATAGTTTCAGAGAGATTTTCAAACACCACAAAAATTTACTTTATCCTTTTTGTTTTTAGTTTATTTTGAGAGTGTTGTAAAAGAGAAGAGATTTAAAGGAACTTCAAGAGTTTGGTGGAAGATTTGAGATAAGTT
>NW_018251380.1:12663-13618 GCF_001263595.1 Phalaenopsis equestris | reverse complement strand
GTAATTCATATGATTTAGTGCAAATAAATAGGAAAATAATCTTTGAAGGGTGTAGAGTTAGAGGACTTTTGAGTGACAGGTTAAAGCCCCCAACTTGATTTTTTATTCTAGGTTTTGATACGAGATGTTAGCCCCCAGGTGGAGGGAATTGAGGGAACTCTAGGGTGAGAGCTGGTATCTTCCTTGCCTAGCCAGTCTTCAGAACTATTCAAACTTTAAATTAGCCAATGTTCTTTATAACATCTCTAGTAAGGGTAAAGAATATAATTGCTTCTATTTGACACAATACAATTGACATACTTCCACAACAGAATTCCTATACTTATTATTGATTCGTGGTTAGGAAAAATATATTTTTCAAATTCAGTACTTTTCTTTTACATAAACTCAAGTTATTTTGTTAAATTGTTATTGTTCTATCAAATTATCAAAAATACCAAAAAAGATTTGAATTTTAATACTACAAAAATATTTTTAGTTGAAGTAATTATCTTTTTAAAATAGAAAGTTTGTTATTCAATAGTGCATATTGTGTATTTCTCTGTGGGTTCGATATTCAGGACTTAATCCAAAAGTCTTATATTACTTGATTAATGATATATATACTTGCGTAGTATCCCAATATAAATATAAATTAAAGAGTTAAATTCTTATTTTTGTCAGGATCAAGTTTTTGGTTCTATTACAAATTAAGGAAACATAAGTGAAAAATATCATTAAAGACATTGTTATATTGTTGCATATAAGCAGTTTCACGATCAAGTTTTTGGCGTCGTTGCCTGGGAAAACAAAAATTAATTGATTTAAAAGCAAAATTCTATTTTTAGAAAGTCTTATTTAAACTTTAACAATTATTGCATTTTATTTTATGTGTTTTATTTTATTTTTATTTTTAGTTAGTGTATGCGTAGGTCAGGTTCCGAAGGACTAGTGTCCTACGATTCTGAATTAGAAA
>NW_018251380.1:12078-12619 GCF_001263595.1 Phalaenopsis equestris | reverse complement strand
TAGAATTGTGTGCTACATTTAAATATGATGGTGTATCATATGATGCCATAAGACTTAGGTTATTTCCTTTCTCACTGAAGGATAAAGCTAAGATGTGGTTGAATTCGTTAGCACCTGGATCTATTAAAACTTGGGGTGATTTAGCTCAAAAATTCCTTGCTAAATATTTTCTACCACAAAAAACTGCGAAGCTTAGAAAAGATATTACATCTTTTAATCAGTTTGAAGGGGAATCTATTTATGAAGCATGAGAACGATTTAAAGAACTCTTAAGAAAGTGTCCACACCATGCAATACCAGATTGGTTAATAATTCAAACTATTTATAATGGATTAGTTGGATCTCTTAGATTATTATCGATGCCGCTGCTAGTGGTTTGTTGATGTCAAAACTATTTCATGACGCTTATGCCTTAATTGAAGAAATGACTACCAATAATTTTTAATGGCCTTCTGAGAGAGTGAATCCAAAGAAATTAGCCAATATTCATGAAACTGATGCATTTACTATGTTAGCAAATCAAGTTGCTGTAATTTCAAGG
>NW_018251380.1:2748-11828 GCF_001263595.1 Phalaenopsis equestris | reverse complement strand
CATTAGGAAACTGGAACAACCAAGGGAATAATAACTATAGGTCTACTTATTTTCCAAGTTTCAATAGTAATACACAATTTAAGGAGAAAAAGTTGTCTATAGAAGAAGTGGTGTTACAAATGGGAAATCAGTTACAAAGTCAAGAAGCTACAATTAAAAATATTGAGGATCAACTTGGACAAATCGCAAATTCATTAAGTAATAGATCTCAAGGAAAACTTCCTAGTAATACTGAAGTAAATTTGAAAGACCAAAATAAAGAGCAAGTAAAAGCCGTTCAACTTAGAATCAGAAGAGAGTTTGAAGGTACAGTTAAAAAAGAAACTGAAGTACAGAGAGAAGAGATTAACGAACCAAAAGAGGATGCTTCGAAAGGTTTAGAGAGACCTATTTCTCCACTTAAATTTGATTTGGAAAAACTATCACCTCCATGTCCTTAGAGGCTTCATCAACAGAAGTTGGATAAGTCAATATTTATGGAGATTTTTAAGAAGCTTACAATTAATATTCCATTTGCTGAAGCCTTAGAACAAATACCAAGTTACATGAAGTTTATGAAGGATATTCTTAATAAGAAAAGGAAGTTCAAAGATAATAAAACTGTTGCACATAGTGAGGAGTGCAGTGCTATAATTCAAAAAAAGCTTCTTGAAAAGTTTAAAGATCCTGGAAGCTTCACAATTCCATGTGCAAAGAGACATATTTTATGGGAAAGATTTATGTGATTTAGGTGCAAGCATTAACCTTATGCCATTATCAATATTTAAAAGATTGGGATTAGGAGAAATAACCCCTACTACGGTAATTCTACAGTTAGCATTGCAGTTAGCATATCGTTCGATAACATACTCTAAAGGAGTTACAGAAGATGTCATAGTGAAAGTAGATCAATTTATCTTTCCTTTCGATTTCATTGACGGAGGAAGATAAAGAGATACCTATCATTTTGGGGAGACCTTCCCTAGCTACAGGAAAAGCAATGATAGATGTGCAAAAAGGGGAATTAACAATATGTGTCAATGATCAAACTGTTACTTATAACATTTTAAGATTAATGAAATATCTTGCAAAAGTTAAAGATGATGAATGTTTTAGAATGGATGTTATAAGATATCTAAGTGAATGCCATTTTAAGACTACTTATGAAGAAAAATTTGAAGAAAAAGATTTGGAACATGATCAAGAAGAGGGATTAAATCATTTTGAAGATCTTTTTATGGAAGATTCAAATTATGTTCGAGAAAGTTTTAAAGTTTTGGACACGATAGACAAAGATAAATTATTTTGTCCATCTATTGAAAAACCTCCAGAACTAGAGTTGAAGTTACTTCCTAATCATTTAAAATATACTTTTTTAGGAGATTCCTCTACTTTACAAGTTATAATTTCCTCGAAGTTAATGATGGAAAAAGAAGATAGATTGATGAAAATATTGAAAAATTTTAAGAATGCCTTTGGATGGACAATTGCTGATATTAAATGAATCAGTCCATCAATTTGTATGCATAGAATTCATATGAAAGAGAACTGCGAACTCAGGGCTGATCCTCAAATGAGATTGAATCATGTTATGAATGAAGCTGTTAAGAAAGAAATTTTAAAGTGGTTGGATGCTGAAATTATATACCCTATTTCAGATAGTGCATGGGTTAGTCCAATTAAATGTGTTCCTAAGAAAGGAGGAGTAACTGTGACTGTAAATGAACATAATGAGCTAATACTTACTAGACAAGTTGTAGGGTGGCGAATATGCATTGATTATAGAAAATTAAATCTTACCAATAGGAAATATCATTTTCCACTACCATTTCTAGATCAAATGCTGGATAGACTAGCTGGGCATAAATACTTTTGTTTTTTAGATGAATATACTAACTTTTACTAGTCCGTATGGTACTTTTTCTTTTAGAAGAATGCCCTTGGGTTTATGTAATCCCCCTGCCACATTTCAAAGATGTATGATGAAATTTTTTTATGATTTAATTGAAAAAGGGATTGAAGTATTTATGGATAATTTTTCAGTGTTTGGAACTTCATTTGACTTATGTTTAGAACATTTATCAAAAGTTCTTAAGCACTGTGAAGAAACAAATTTAGTCCTTAATTGGGAAAAAATGCCAATTTATGGTAGTAGGAGAAATTATATTAGGACATTTTTTTAATTAAAGAGCAACTCGTGGCTCCTTACGCTTTAATTAAAAAGAAATTACATAGTTAGGGAGGGAAAGTGGATCCCCATCTAAAGACAAAAAAATACAACAAACCCCTAGGGGTTCCACTCTCCGCAGTACAACGCACCGCAAAGAAACAAACCAAAGGTACATGTAATCATCCAAAACGTATACCAAAAGAAAAAGTATATCCAAAAAATTACACGTACATAAAGTACCAAAATAACAATGTACATAAAATCCCATAGTAACAGTGGTGTCGAGGAGTAGGGTCAAACTGACAGCTTGTAGATCCAGTGAAGACCGCAACAATAAAACCCAAAACCTGCAGGCAGTGAGGAAATCTGCAAAACTTCTGCATAAACCATCCCTGCCGCTCCAATCAGTTCCCAGATGTCCGAAATTGAAAGGCAGCAGCTCCATACATCTCACAGTAAAGTTACAAACTCCAATACACATAAATGAGATCCCAGGCATCCAAAAAGAGCAGGCCAAGCAAGATAAAACATGAAAACCAGCCTCACGATCCAAATTCGAAGGCAAAACGGGGTGAAAAAGGCTATCAAAATGCAACTCAAAATAAATTATGAAGGATCAAACAATTAAACAGTAAAAGGAACCAATAAAAAAATAGAGCATAAATTAACAAAGAGAAATATAAAATCCCTCTATCTTCTGATATAAGGCACATTAAGCAAATTCCCATTTAAAAGATTTTGAAGTTGAGGAGGGTGCACCACACCACACCCACAATAATTTTTTTGAGACCTTGTTTGACCAACCAATCAATAGCAATGTTACATTCCCTATAGATGAAATTAAATTGCAAAACCAAATTATGCCTTTTAATGAACCCCTGAATCATGTTAAACAGACAAATGACATTCCAGGTAGGGAAGTTGCTCTTATTTAGAATATTAAACATAGCCATAGAATCAGTCTTGATAATTAAAGCATTGCGATGTAAGGTCATAAAAATGTGTAAAGCATTCCATAAAGAATAAAACTCAGCCTCTAAAGGTGTCGAGGCACAAACCGGTGAGGCGAAGTAATAAAGGCATCTCCCCGAAGAATTACAAAAAATTCCACCCGTCCCAGCAGCAGATAAAGTCCAGCTCCTATCAACATTAAGTTTAATCCAACCAACTGAGGGGGGTTGCCACCGTATCAGAACGGCCTTCCTACCCCTCTGAGGCGAATTAGAGCTTAATCCAATGAGGCGAGAAGCTTTAAGAAAATAAGCAATTATATATGAAGTGGTGAGAGCAGCTGTAGGGGGCAGAGCCTCGTACTTATGAGCGTTCCTTGCAGACCAAAGGAACCAAAGAATAAAAAAAAGGAAAAGGTTCCAAAGTTTCTTTATAAATAGGACATAAAATATCAAAAAATGGTATAGAAGTAGATCCTGCTAAAATTCAAGTGATCGCTAATTTACCTTATCCAACAAATGTAAGGGAAATTAGGAGTTTTTTAGGACATGCTGGATTCTACAGGCTATATATTAAAGACTTTTCAAAAATTGCTAAGCTCTTATGCCATTTACTGGAGAAAGATACAATTTTTAATTTTGATGAAGAGTACCTAAAAGCTTTTGAGTTATTAAAAGAAAAATTAATCACTACACGAATTATAGTTTCACCAGATTGGGGAAACCTTTTGAATTAATGTGTGATGCTAGTGATTATGCTATTGGAGCTGTTTTAAGACAAAAATGATAAAATTTTCAAAGCAATTTACTATGCTAGTAAAACTCTTAATGAAACTCAAATTAATTATACAACAACTGAAAAAGAGTTATTAATAATAATATATGCCTTTGATAAATTTAGATCATATTTAATTGGAACTCACTGTGTAGTGCATACATATAATTTGCTATTAAGTTCCTAATGAAAAAGAAGGATGCTAAGCCTAGACTTATAAGATGGATTCTTCTTTTGCAAGAATTTGATTTTGAAATAGTAGATCGAAAGGGGATTGAAAATAAATTGTTGATCATTTGTCCAGGCTTCAATTAGAAAAACCACTCTATTTTGATAAAGAAATTAATGAACATTTTCCAGATAAAAAAATTATTCAATATTAATGAGTGGCGTGTTCCGTGGTATGCCGACATTGTGAACTTTCTTATTAGTGATATTATACCCTATGGAATGACATACCAACAGAAGAGGAAATTTATTTCTGAAGCTAAGACTTATTTTTGGGATGACCCATTTTTAGATAAACGAGGGAAGGATCCGTTTATTCGAAGATGTGTATCATTAGATGAAACTTATGAAAATATCCAAAAATGTCATAATTCTGATTTTGGGGGACATTTTGGTTACAACATACAAAATTTTACAATCTGGATTCTATTGGCCTACTATTTTTAGAGATGTTAATACTTATATCAAAACTTGTGATAGATGTCAACGAGTAGGCAATATTTCTATAAGAAATGAGATGCCCCTCAATAATATACTAGAAGTTGAAATATTGATGTTTGGGGATTAGATTTCATGGGACCATTTATACCATCTTTCGGGAATTTATATATATTTTTTGTAGTGTACTATGTATCCAAATGGATAGAAGCTATTGCTTTACCTCGATGTGATGCTCAAAGTGTTGCAAAAGTTAAAAAAAAACATATTTTGTAGATTTGAGATGTAGAGAGTTATCATAACTGATGGGGGAAGTCATTTCAGAAATGCCATAATGGAGAAGTTATTAAGGAAATATCATATAAACTATAGGATTGCTACTGCTTATCTTCCTCAGAAAAGTAGTTTGGCTAAATTATCCAATCGAAAAATTAAAAGAATTATGAAAAAATCTGTGAATCCAACATAAATGGATTGGTCAGTCAAACTTGACTATGCTATATGGGCTTATAGGACTACATATATAACTCCTATAGGAATGTACCCATATAGGCTAATATTTGGGAAAGCTTGTCACTTACCAGTTGAACTTGAGCATAAAGAATATTGGTCAATTATAGAGTTCAATTATAATTTGAAAGATGCTGGTGAGAAAAGATTATTGCAATTAAATGAGCTTGACAAGATATGAAATGAATCTAATAAGAATGCAAAAAATTTTGAAGAGAAAATGAAAATGAGAGATGATTATGGAATTCTGAAAAAGCATTTCGAGCCTGGGCAAGTCTCGCAACAAGTTTTGCTATATAATGCAAGGTTAAGATTATTTCCAAGCAAACTTAAGTCCAGGTAGATGGGCCCATTTGTTGTGATGAAAGTTTATCTTTATGGAGCTGTGGATATTAAAGATTCTAAGACTGATAAAGTATTTAAAGTGAATAATCATACACTGAAACCTTATTTTATAGGGGATCAACATAAATTTAATGAAGCAATGATTTTGGTTCAACCAGAATAAGCAATGGTTACGTCGAGTTGACGACGTAAAACTAAGCGCTTTGTGGGAGGCAACCCATAGTTATCAGTGTATGTTGCTTTGATTGTCGTTTGTGTGTGATTAAGAAAAATTGGGGTAGTATTTTTGAGCTATTATGTGTTAATATTGATTTCAAGACTTTATTTAGTAACCTAGACATGTTAGAATGAGAATTTGGATGCTAAGTTGACTGGTGCAAAAGTATGCACTGGCGCTTAAGCGCCAAGATTCGACACTTAAGCGCGACAGTTAAAAACTATGTGCAAAATTAAGATTCTAGAAGGTTTAACCGCCAATTAGTTTGTAAAAACGTGCCTAGAAGTTATTTGAGGGATTTAGGCCTATAAATAAAAGGGTTTTGTGAAGGAATTTCACCCCAGATCATTTTTAGCCCTAAAAGTCTAAGAGAAAGAGAGATTTAGAGAAAATGTCTTCATGGGAGATGGATTTGAAGAAGAAGGAAGAGACCATGAGGAAGAGATTCATTAGTCAAAGTGCACAACAAATGTATAACAGTTTCTAAGCTGTTAGTATTGAAGGAATATCAGAAAAGATCAACAAAATTAAGACTACTATGGCTTTACTTAAGACCAAGTTAATTAAGATTCATGCCCATATTGAGCATATTGGATGGCAATTAAAAATGCAATTTAGGCATACTAGTTATATAGAGGAAGCTGATAAGGAGATGTTTCTTAAGCAAAAATGGATTGAAGAAGTTAGCATCAGAGCTCGTCACCACCGTCCGTTTTATCAACTTTATATTCCGATTGCCCTACGAGGGACTCATGAAAGAACGGAGTTTTTTCCCAACAAATGAAGAATGGAATTAAGTTTTATGTTAGAGTTTGTTCGTTAGGAGTTGTTGTTCAATGTGTTATATGTTAAGAGTTAAATACTATTTTTTGGAGTTTATGTTTGTTAGGTGTTTTTTCTTAGAAGATTTTCTCATCCAAGACTATTTGGAGTAAGAATTAAGTGTTACATGTATTTGTAATAGTTTTTGAATTAATATATGTGTTTATTTGTGTGAAAATTAGTGTTATTTTTAGCCTCGAATTGAATTGAGTTATATGGAGAATTTTGAGAGAAAGGAGAGTTGTAGGAGATGAAAATAGTCATTTAAGTGTTATGAGAGCATTTAGGGGTGGTGTACTTAGGTAAATAGTGCATTTAACTTAAATTTAAAAATCTCAAAAATCATGCACTAGTGCTTAAGCACCACATATCGTGCTTAAGCACGATGTAACCCGAGGGCTCGATGTAAACCAAGAGCAGGTGCCTAAGTGCCACTTATCCGCGCTTAAGCGATGGTTCACAAAAAAGTTGTTCGCAAACGGATAAAAGTGAAAAATAAACCCAAAAATCACCATTTTTCATCCTCATGTCATTGCGATTTTGGAGAGCTAGGGCACACTATTAAGTGGAGATTTCTTGGTGGAATCAAGAAAAAATTGGAATTTTATGAAAAAATTTGGATCAAGCAAAGTTACCTGAGAGAGAGAGAGAGCATTTTTAATTGCCATCTACCTCAAAATAATACACTAGATGATATTATTTATCATTTCACTGATGGAAGAGGACTCTGGAAGATCACTAATGAAAGGAGAGTCAACTTTCCTATATCAAAGTTAAGTGCACCTTAGAAGGCATGACACTATTTTATTTCTGCTCGTCTGCTACCAAAAAATCATCTCAGCAAAGTTACCTGAGAGAGAGAGAGAGAGCGACGTTAAATTATTGTATCCAACAAGGAAAGCTCATCAACATAGGAGCTTTAATTTGTCTGATTATCATCAGTTCTGCCACTACCGTTACTATTGCAGGCCTGGGAATTACTTCCTTGATCTTTTCTTTGTGTGAGCAGGCTGGAGTTAAATATGATAGTTGGAAGGAAGTGTTATTACCTCTAAAGCCCATCACTAAGGTGAATGTGAAGACTTATTCTGAGCATTCTATTTTTGGCCGGAGAGGAGGATTTTTTAAGCTGCTTCTACATCTAGACCATCTACCTCACGTGCTTCTACTTCTAGAGGTGAGTCTACTGAGACTCAAGATAAATTATTACAGAGGATGATGGATAATATAAATTATACTGCTGATAAAGTTCAGAATTTAGAGCGTTTTACAGAGCATATTGATCGGTATAATAAGAGAAAAAGTGATTATGAAGAGAAATTTCACTCATCTTTGGCAAACCTGATCAGGGGTAACCCAGAAGTGTAATTTCCTCCATATCCACAATACCCTGATTATGAACCTGCAGATGTTTGGGATAGCGATGATTCTGAGAATAAGGAGTAGGGTTATGAGATTTATTTTTATGTTTGTATTATGTTATGGACTATGTAGTTTAGGCTTGCTACAATTACATTTATGTGTTTATTTGGACTTGAGACATGTGATGTGATGTGTTTTTATGCTGTGGAACTGAAACATGTATGTTTGAGTGTTAGTTTAGATTTTGTGATGTATGGGACTGTTATTTTGTTTAATTGTATTGTGATTTTGTGTTTTGTTAGTAGTTTTTTTTAAAATGCTAGGGTAGTATTGTTGTTATGTGTTTATTACTCTGATTTAGTTAGTTTAGAACTTAACTTAATTCTATGTCTTATGTAAAGTTGAAAATCTTGCTAGCATAGATCTTAAATTTGAAACTTAGAAAACTGCTACCTGTATTTTTCTTTTATCATGTTAGTGTGTTTGTTATTATGTTGAGACTATGAAGTCAAAGTTAGTGTGTTAGCTTGCTTTTATGTTTGTACCCACTACTTAGAAGTCTATTGAATCTCTACATGTTAAATTGAAATGAAAATGATAGAAAATTAAATTAATTTTACACCTATTTTTAGTTTTATACTTGTATACTTAGGATATAAAAATTCATGTAAGCATGTTCTTTCAATTTTCATTCCTGGTTATATTAATCTATTGCTAAAGTGTTTAATCTGTTAAAAATTTAAGTTTGAGGGGATGAAAATTATTTTAAAAAAAATTGAATTTTATTTGTTCTCAATTGTGCTACAAGTGAATTTGATTTTAAAAGAAAAATGACATGTATATGAAGTTTTATTAAGGAAGTAAAAATTGATTTTAGAAATAAGTAAGTAAATTTAGTTGAATTTTTTTGTAATGAAGAAAAACTTTAAGTTTAAAGTTTTTAGTGTAGAAAATGTTTAATATAAGTAACTATCTTTAGTAAGAAAAATTGTATTTTTGAAAAAATTAGAAATTTAGACTTTTATATTTAATACTTAAATTTTTTTATTAAAATAATTTTCAAAACTATTATTATATTTATAAGTAAAAGATTTATATCAATACTTTGCTTTAGGAAAGGAGAAATGGAATTGAAAACCATTAAAGGCCTATCCAGATATAGTAATCCTTGCTTGAAAAGGAAAAAAGAAAAAGAAAAAAAAGAAAAAGAAAAAGAAAATAAAAAGAAAAAGTAAGGGAGGAGAAGCTTGAGGATTAGTGCCTAATCAAAAATTGGTTCCACAT
>NW_018251380.1:0-1297 GCF_001263595.1 Phalaenopsis equestris | reverse complement strand
TGTTTCCCCTCCTTAGCCGGTCTTCAGAACTATTCAAACTTTAAATTAGCCAATTTTCTTTATAGCATCTCTATTAAGGGTAAAGAATATAATTGCTCCTATTTGGCACAACACAATTTGCATACTTTCACAACAAAATTCCTATACATATTACTGATTCATGATAAGGAGAAATATATTTTTCAAATTTAGTGCTTTTCTTTTACATAAACTCAAGTTATCTTTTTAAATTATTATTGTTCTATCAAAATATCAAATATTCCAAAAAGATTTGAATTTTAATACTGCGAAAATATTTTTAGTTTAAGTAATTGTCTTTTTAAAATAGAAAGTTTGCTGTTCAATAGTGCATATTGCGTATTTTTTGTAGGTTTGATATCCAGGTCTTAATCAAAAAGTCTTAAATTACTTGATAATGATATGTATACTTGCGTAGTATCCCAATATAAATATAAATTAAAGAGTTAAATTCTTATTTTCGTCAGGATCAAGTTTTTGGTTCTGTTGCAAAGTAAGGAAACATAAGTGAAAAATATCATCAAAGACATTGTTATACTGTTGCATATAAGCAGTTTCGGGATCAAGAGACACATGTTCTTAAATGAGATATGATTTCTACAACTTAGGGAGAATCAAATTTGATTTCATGAGAGAGTATGTCATCCATGGGATTGGGTGAAAATAAATAGGGAAATATACTTTGTTGGATGCAGAATTGAAGATTTTAAGGTGACTGATTAAAATCTTTAATTTGATTCAGTTGATTGGAAACTAATACGAGATTGTTAGCCCTTGGGTGAGGGAGTAAGAGAGTAGTGGGAGCTCTGGAGTGACAGCCGGTATCCTCCCAGCCAAACCATGAAATTATGGACCAAACTTCGGATTAGTTAATGTTCTTTATAGCACTCGGAAGAGAGTACACAAAACAGTTTATATATATATATTCAAATGATTTCAACTTCTTCACAATCCATATACTCATTGTAAAGGTAAAGGATGCTTTTTAAAATTTGAACTTTCCATCACGACAAAAACTTTGTTTAATTTTCATAATTTTACTTTTGAAAGTTTAGTATTTAGTTTAGTTTAACTTTTGCGGCCTTAAATTTGCATTTTAATTATCATTTACTTGAGTAGTTAATTTTTGAACTTCACACTTTACTTTACTTTTATTTTTGTATTTTTAGATTATAAAATAATTTTCATAATTTAAGTTTAGGATTTTCCAACTTCCCTTTGGGATCAATATCTAGGACTACATGAGAGCCCATTATTACTTGAGCGATACATATACTTG
>NW_018251379.1:0-895 GCF_001263595.1 Phalaenopsis equestris | reverse complement strand
TTTTATATTGTGTTTTGAATTTTTATGTTCTATTGCTATTGTGATTGTTGTGTTAGATAGTATTTCATTTTATTTTTAAATTTTAGGGTAGTAGCTGTGGTTTTGTGTTTAGTACTGTGATTTAGTTAGTTTAGAACATAACTTAATTTCATATCTGTTATAAAGTAGAAAATCTTGCTAGCTTAGATCATAAACTTAAAATTCAAAAACTGCTGCCCTGTATTTTTCTTTTATTATGTTAGTGTGTTGTTTGCTTTTATACAAGTCTATTTGAATCTCTACATGTTAAACTAAAATAAAATATAGAAAATTTGATCAAAAATTAATTTTACTCCTGTCTTTAGTTTTATACTTGTATCATTAGGGTTTAAAATTTCTGTTAGCATGTTATTTCAATTTTCATTTCCTGCTTATATATATCTAATGCTAAACTGTTTAATCTGTTAAAAATTTAAGTTTGGGGGGATGAAAAACATTTTCAAAACTAGAATTTTATTTGTTCTCAAATGTACTACAAGTGAATTTGATTTTAAATGAAAAATTGATTGTGTATATGAAGTTATATTAGGGAAGTAAAATTTGATTTTATGAACGAGTAAGAAAAAGTAGTTAAAATTTTAAGTAATGTAGAAAAACTTTAAGTTAAAAATTTTTAGTATAGAAAATTATTAATATAAGTGACTATCATTAGTAAGAAAAATTGTATTTTTGAAAATTTTAGATAGATTAGACTTTTATTTTTAATTCATAAATTTTTTTATTAAAATGATTCTCAAAACTATTATTATATCTATAAGTAAAAGTTTTATATCAAGACTTTACTTTAGGAAAGAAGAAGTGGAATTCAAAATCACTAAAGTCCTATCCAGATATAGTAATCCTTACCTGAAAAAGA
>NW_018251378.1:0-8071 GCF_001263595.1 Phalaenopsis equestris | reverse complement strand
CTAACTCTATGCAGTATTCCCATCTTCTACCTCTCATCTGTCCTTCACCTTCTACAATTTCTCTCTTCTTTGTATGGTTGTGTGCATTATGCCAGTTGGTTTCCTATTTTAGGTATTCATTTTTTTTTCTTTTGTGGTTCTTGGTTTTATATGCTTAGTTATGTGGTTTTCATGCTTCATATTGCATCCATAAGGGTTTTGGATTATGCTTTTGACGCAATGTTGCTTTGATTGGTCTTCATGGCGATCTTTGAATTTTCGATGCTTATGCTATTAGCAATGCTTCGGGTGCCCTGTTGGTCTGTTCAATTTCTTTTGTTGCTTATGTTGTTAGCTTTAGATTTCCTTATGAACTTTGATATTTCGGTGGGGAATTTGAAAATTGGATAGAATTTGATATTGGATTTGTTAATAGCAAAATTTGGGGGATGTGTTGTGTTGAATATGGACTGGAAACAAGAATTTTGAATTTCAGTGGGAATTTCATGTTGGATTTTTATATTGCTATTTCGGTGAGAATTTGGTATTGGATTTTCATAGTGTTATTTTCAATTCTAGTGGAAATTTCATGTTGTATTTGGTGCTAAATTTTTATAGCAATATTTCGGGTGTTGTGTATGTGTTGAATTTGTGTTGGGATTTTAACATAAATATGAATATTTCAATGAAAATTTGTAAAATGGATAAAAGATGCCGCTGAATTTGATAATATCAATGTTTTTGGTCTTTGTGGAGGTGTGTTGTTCTTTTTGTACAGCGGTGGTGTTGGTGGTGAGTTCGTGTCTTGATGTGCCAATGTATTTGGTGTCTGGTGGAGGTGTTGGTGGTGTAGTGGATGAGTTGGTTTCATGATGGTATGATGTCTATGTGTTGTTGTGAGGAGGTGGTGGTGTAGTGGATTAGTTGGTGTTTGTGTGTTACTGTGAGGAAGTGGTGGTGTGTTGAATGAGTTGGTGTCATGATGGTGTGGTGTCTGTGTGTTTTTGTGAGGAGGAAGTGATGTAGTGGATGAGTTGGTGCGTGTGTTAGTTTGATGAGGTTGTGGTGTGGTGGATGATTTGGTGTCTACAGGTGCCATTTTGTTTGGTGTTTAAGGAGGTGGTGGTGTCTGTGTGATTCTGTTTGTGTACAGGTGATGCTGGTGGTTTGGAGGTGTGTGGTTCTGTTTGTGTAAGGGTGGTGCTGGTGATGTGGAGTTTGGTGGAGGTTTTGGTGTCTGGTGGATGTGTTGGTTTATGTGTGGTGTATGTGAATATGTAGTGGTGTTTCTATGGAGGTAATGATGAGTGGAGGTAGTGCTAGTGGTGTGGTAAATGTGTTTGTGTTCTGATGTGCCTGTGTGTGGAGGTGTTGCTGTGAAGGTCGTGGTAATGATATTGCGACATTGTGATTTTTCTTTGATTTGTGACATTGTGTCATTGTTGTTTCTGTTAATTAATATTTCTTTCAATATTGGTAATACAACAGTCAACACCAAAGATGCTAGTTAATTTGCAATGTGGGACAAATAACCAAAAATAATATTTTGCGACCCTTGCCTTAAGGAGGTTGATATGGGAAATTGGCCTACAATCTATTTCAAGAAGCAAGGGTGGCAAAATATTATGAGAAAATTCAAGAAAAATACAGATAGAGAGTACGATAAGATGCAATTAAAAAATAAGTAGGATCAACTCAATAAGGATTGAAAAATTAAGAAGGAATTGAAGTGAGGATAAAAAAACTTGTGGTGAGATCCAGTGAAGTGAACAATTGATGCTTCCGAGGAGTGGTGGGTAGAAAGACTTGCGATGAGCATTTCTAAAATGTCTCATATTTTGGTCAATTTGTAATTTGTTTTTAAATTGAAGTACATTTTATATGAATTTGTAGGTGGTTTCTGTTACGAAAAAAACTTTAAATGTGATGAAATTGATCCTGAGTTAGACGAAAAGTTAGATTGTATGTTTGGGGGTGTCGTGGAAATATGCGACAATGCATGTGCCCCTAGTGAGAGGAGGTTTGGTGACATCCTCAAAACTTTTGGAGTCGACCAATCAAGTGATTCCACTGAATGCCCAAGCCTAGACCTCCATGAACTTGAGCCCACAAGCTATTTTAAGCTTCCATATGTCGAAAATAAAAAGAAAATGAGAGTTGTTTTCCTTTGAAGCGAGATATCACAGCTGGTGGATTCATGCAGCAATCAACCCAACACATCTCAAGAAACTTTTGTCCAACTGGTTTTACAAATTCTTAATGCAACTCCAAAAATTTTTTAGAACTTATCATTTTATTTGTTTTCAATGGAGTTGCTTGAAGATTCGACCTAGAGAGATTTTTTTTTGTCGGAATGCCCCTTGACCGTAGGGTGGTGTACCTACAGTTTTTTATGATTGTAGGAACATTTGAGAGACTTTTTTCTTTACAATTGCATGGGACATTTTTATTTGTTTATTGTTTTCAATTTTTCAATGGATATTTAAAATGCTTGGGATATGTCATTTTGCTTCGGAGTTCTTCATTTCACTTTTTTTTTGTTTTTACTTCTATAATGTTATTTGATTTTGTTTGTTTTGTTCGTAACGTTATATGATTATAACTAATTCATTGATGCTTATATGTTAATCACTTTGATACTGAAAGACATGGATGCAACCTCAGAAAAACACAGAAGGAGAGTTGTGATGCACCTAGCATGTACTATTTTTCTGTGTGTTTTATGTCAGTTTAAATCTCTGGTACAGTGCCAAAAACTTGACCGATCCCGAAATTATGCAATAATTTAGTCTTCAAAAATATGACCAATAACTTGACCCAATTTATATTAAGTAGTTAATGTGCAAATTGAAATGTTATAAAATATAGCAAATAGTTCACACACTATAGGTTCTACACAAGTACACGTATCGCTTCAAATAATATAAGGCTTCTGTTAAAAACCCTAGTATCGATCCCACGAAGAAGCGAGGTAAAAAATCCCTTAGGTTAATTCTAGTATACTACTATAAGCAATTAGTTTGAAAGGTTGATTAAAGTGGTTTTAATGTATGTTAACGAAACTAAGTTTACTAAATTAATTTCTAAACTATAAAGTTAATTTTACTATGACTAAACAAAGTTTTGTGATAAAGATTTCAAATTTAAGAAAGTATCCTTCCCACTATAATGAATTTTTTGTTAATAATAGAGATAAATGGTTTGAATTTGTATTGTGCCAGGTAGGAACAATTTTAATACCTCTACCCTGATTCAGTGTTATAGAGAATCATTGATTAATCTCAGGTTTAGTCCTTAAATTTGTGATTAGGCCAACTACATGTCCGATTAAATTTATGAAGAAAAGAAAAGTTCATCATTATAATAGCCATGGTTATTCCAACTACATGTCCGATTAAATTGATTATCTTCCCAAAATTGGTTTTCTCCTCCAAAATTATTATTTTTGTTAAAATTCAAATAATTTTCCCAACTTGGATCGTAATAATCAGAATAAAAATTATGTATCTCTTGGCCATATCTTTTTTATGTATTGATCCAACTTCCTCTTAATATCTACAACCTGAGAAATTAAAATTGTAAACATATCTTCTTAAAAATTTACCACTCTCTTGGCGTTTACTCTTTCAAAGTTACAAGCATTATAATCCAAATTTGAATATTCATTATATCGTCGATCCGCCATTTTTACATTAAATTCACGGAGTCTTTTCAAATCTATCCAAAAAGCTATCTCCAAATTTGACTTGTAAAATTCAAGGTATGCAGCTTCTGAACTACACATACAAATCGAAAGACTTAACTAATGGGACAGATATCAAAAATATTTTTGGTATTATGGGTATTATCTATTTTATATAAAATAAACACATAATAATTAAATACATAATATAATAATACTATAAATTTCAAATCTAAGTCTTACAGGTTTAACTAAAATTCTCCTAAAGTTCTTACCGAAGCTTCCCCGGCAACAACACTAAAAACTTGATACACCCCTAGTGTGTGCTGTTTTTCTGCGTATTTTATGTCAATTTAAATCCCTGGTACAGTGCCAAAAATTTGACCCATCCCGAAATTACGCAGTAATTTAGTTTTAAAAAATATGGCCAATACCTTGACCCAATTTATATTAAATAGTTAATGTACAAAATTGAAATGTTATAAAATATAGCAAATAGTTCACACACTATGGGTTCTACGCAAGTGCACGTATCACTTCAAGTAATATAGGACTTTCGTTAAAAACCCCAGTATCGATCCCATAAAGAAGCGAGATAAAAAATCCTTTAGGTTAATTCTAGTCTACTACTATAAGCAATTAGTTTGGAAGGTTGATTAAAGTGGTTTTAATGTATGCTATCGAAACTAAGTTCACTAAATTAATTTCTAAACTTTAAAGTAAAATTTACTAAGACTAAATAAAGTTTTGTGACGAAGAGTTCAAATTTAAGAAAGTGTTATAATATGAAAAAGCATCTTTCCCACTACAATGAGTTTTTTTGTTAAATGTGTTGAGATAAATGGTTTAAGTTTGTATTGTGCCAAATAGAGAATCAGTGGTTTAGTCTCAAGTTTAGTCCCTAAATCCATGGTTAGGCTGGGAGGATACTGGCTCTCACTTCAGAGCTCCCACTTTTCTTCCCTTGAAGGCTAACAGAAGAGTAACTCTCGCTTTAGTTCATAAACACTAAGACAAAATTGGGGATTTTAGTCTGTCACCCTAAAATCTCCAATTCTATGTTCCTATTTATTTGCACCTAATTTGAAGAAGGAAACACTCCTCCATAGAATTAAATGTGATTCTCACTCTATTGTAGAACTCATACTCCATTTCCCAAATCATATATTTCATAACAGATTTTAACATTTCAATTGGCCAAATAGAAAGTAAATTAAGAACAGAGTGGAAAAAATCATCATAATTTATTTTATATTTTAAAATGACACATCCAAATTATCTCTTCATTTCACCATATCTCAGAATATGGAGAAAAAAAAAAAAAAAACTCCTCAGAACTCATGAGGGAGATACGACAAAACACAGATTATATATATATAAATAAGTTTACAAAATAAAGAAATGAAAGAACGCAACTTATCTTAGACTCATACTCAAGCAAATTCCTAGAATTTCCCTTGTAGCATTTTCTCTCAAACACCCACACCCCCCCCCGCACACACACACACACACACACACACACACACACACACACACACACACACACACACTCACGCGCACGCACACACACACACACACACACAAACCCCCACACCCATGAGAGGCGCCAAACCCTCTTTTTTAAAGAGACACCAATTCCCTTCTTTTTCCCAAGAGACAAATCTATTCATCCAAAATACATGTCTCTTCATTCAAGAGTCTTCTCCAAGTGTCTAGATGCATTGAATCACTTCATGGGAAGTTTGAATCACTTGGGAGCCTTCTAGAACATCAAAATCTACCAAAAATTGGTCTACAACCATCCTGGGCGCTGTAGGCGTCAGTCTGGGGGCTGTCGGTGCCACTTTTTGTCGCTTCTCTGGACTCGAACACCGTCGGCGCCAGTTTGGGTGCTTTTGGTGCTGGTCTGCAGCAGCTCCACTATTTCACTCTGTTTGGCTTCGTTTTAGCTCCGTTTCACCCCATTTCTGTTACGTTTAGTTCCTAACATATATACCTACAAAATAAGCATGAAAACAACATTTCTTTAAAGTGTAATTTCATTCAAAAATATGAGAGAAGTGAGAAATAGATTAAGCATAGAAAGACATATCAAAATGTATCAGGCCATAACTTTCTTTCTTGCTCGTTTTAGCTCCAAATTACACCGTTTTTGCTTCTTTTTCACCAAAAGTCCATTTCTTGTACCTGAATCAAAAAATATGCAAAATACTTTCCTTTAAAGTGCAATCTCACCAAAAATGAGTATAAAATATAAGTCTAAAAATGCATATATTTTTGGTGCATCAAGTTGCAGTTGTCCTATGCTTGATGTACAAATATTATACTCGTACATAATGCACCCCCCTACATGACATCCTCATATGCTAGCGACAAATGGGTTTGGGAGTTGCTTGTGGGCCACCCAACGAGATTTAGCATAATGTTCTGTATGATACAAGCATTATTCATTGATTTATTAGAGGAACTACATAGAAATCATAGACTTCATGGCTCATTTAGGACAAATTTGTGAGAGATACTGGTGATAACCCTCTACATATTATCGCAAAATGAATCAATGCAATGAGCAATGGATCAATTTCAACACTCCTAAATAATTTATAGATACTTCTCAGTAGGGTTGAATGCATTTGTAAGTTTTCTTTATAAGTCATAAAATCAACATATCCTACATTCCAATGGACCCCCCACAGAGATTTTACACGATGTACGGTGCATACTATACTTTAAATGTAATTTCTCCTATTTATTACATTCATCTATGAAATAAATATTGTAATCATGTAACCCTTTGTTATCTTTCAAGAATTATATTGGAGCAATCGATTGAACATAGTTGATGCACTTGTTTCAAATAATGAGAATATCGCATTCATAGGCCATTTTGAGTCTTCGAAGCAAAATATTACCAGTTTCCTAAATAGGTGCACATAGTGATTGCCACGATGATTTTTCACAATTACATTCGACGAAATCCCTCCCACAATGACATCTACTTCCATAGAGCAGACGAGGATAATGAGCATGTCTCTATCGAGGCATTTAAGTACTGTCTTGGACAATCTTTGTCACAGACTGAAAATGATGCTCTTATGACCTGTACTAAAGGTAAGGATGGTGCAAGCGAGATGAAAAAGCTAAAGGAATGAGTTACAGATGTCATAGTAAGAGGGTGATTTGAGTATTCATTATATTGTTAATTATAATGATTATTGAAGGAATTCCTTATTTATTATATTTTTTATTCTATATCATTTATGTTTATTTCCATTCATCCCTTAGTTAATATTGATTATTTAGGTTTTTTGTATTGTTTATAAGTGTTTTTTTTTTCTTTTGCATTTCTTTTATTTTTTTATTGTGGGATGGGAGGTTTATGATGAGACATTTGACTTTATGGGTTCTTTGGGATGACCTGTTTGTCGCGTTTGGTTGGTGTCACATGTGAAATCATAATGAAAACAACAATGATCCTCTTTTTTTTGGTGCTACAAATTTTTAGGTTCTTCTAGATGGCCTTTTTTGGTAATATACATATGTGACACACACGAGCTTGATATTATATGGGTTAAGAACAATCAAGAACCCTTTTTACTAAGGTCTGTTGTCCTCTTGTAGTGACAGATTCGTTTGTTGATATACTGAGTTCTCTGAGACCTCACACATACATAAAATTATAATTAATTTCTACTTGTGTTATGTCTAATAGAATGTCTTTTAAAGCATTCAGAAAAGATGAGCTCGAGGATTTCTGGTACCTCTCGAGGATTGTAGTGCTATTGTGGACTTCAGAGTTCACTGTTAACTTGACATCGGTCAGATAGCTACGGAAGACAGTTCTACAGTTGTCCACATAGAGTTACGGAGAACTATGACTTCTTTCAGTGAGCAGATAAGTTGGAAGATTCCACTGTTGAGAGTGATCAAACATTAAGAATATCCCTGGAGGACGACTTAGTTTGTGACATACACCGTCAACATTTTAAAAATAATATTATCATATTATTAAATATTATTTTAATAGTTTTTTTTCTTTATTTTAGTAATCATTATACTCACTGTTAAGTGAGGTGTATATCTTATTTTTTATACTATTATGCACTGAACTTTTATTTCTAAAATGTAAAATATATTGATATAACAGTTATGTTGCAAACAACATTACCATACAGAGTTATAATGATCATTTGCCTAAAAACAACTGCAACACAGATGTTTTCAAATTATAAAAAATAATAGACAACCAACTTATCAGCAATAACTTCTGCGAAACAGCTTCCTGTCGCAGCTGCTGCACAACAACTTATTAATAAGCTGCAGCTCTCCCAAACTAACCCTAAAGCTCCTTATATTACAATTCCTTATAAAGTTGTAAAGCATTTTTTACTTTCTACTATATATACAAAT
>NW_018251377.1:8449-15013 GCF_001263595.1 Phalaenopsis equestris | reverse complement strand
TAGAAGCCATGAAAGCTCGCGGAGTAGTTCAGATGTGGAGGGGCCACCGTCGACAGAGAGTTTGGGGGCGGAAGATCGGGCTAGGGATTCTGCCCATTGGCGGAAGGAAAGGAGGGCGGAAGGGGAGCAAGAGTGGGAGAGGGGGCGTAGGAAGAGAGGAGTTTGGATTTTTAGAGGAAAAGAGAAGTGTGAAGCTGTTGAAGAGGCGACGGTAGTCAGTGAGGGGGCGGGGGACGGAGGCAGATGAAGCGGAGAGGATAGTGAATTGGAGCCTAGAGAACATTTGGGAATTTTTTTTTTTTTAAGTTCTAATGGGACTATTATAAGAGACTCTTTGGAAACTTCATAAGATTTATGAGATATAGGATTTAGGCTACTTTTGGCACAGCACTACGTTTGCATTTTCAAAATGCCTCCATGGAGTTTATTTTCCCTTTCTTCAATGGGTTTTGCGATACATCATTTTTATTTTGAAGTAAATGTCGACAGGCAGCCCGCATTCGGAGAAAGTTTACTCTCTGCCCTCCTGCCGCGCTTGCCCTCATCCTGTGTTTAGGTGCCACTTCGATCCTCTCTGCTCTCATCCCGTGGATTTCAATAGCTCCCCAATCTGCCTCTCTCACGCTTCTCTCTCGATTGTTGCCTTTCTCATCCTCTTCCTCTCTGCAATCTGTGGTTGTGGTACACTGTATGTACTATCGTCGCCTTTCTTGTGGTGATTTTCAATGGAATGACTTTTCTGTGTGCTTATTTGGCTTTTTCATTTGTTGTCAGAATTTTGCAGTGCTCTTGTGGTGAAATTCAAAGGAATGGTTTTTTTCTCTGATTTTTTGGAGTTCTCCTTTTTTTGTGATTTCTCTCTCGACTGTTGTCTTTGGTTGGGTGTTGGATGTTGGACTTGGGTGTTGGCCTTGGATGTGTGTGTTGGTGGTTGGAATTGGGTGTGTGTATGTGTCTCTGTCGACTGTTTCCTTTGGTTGAGTGTTGGAGGTTGGACTTAGGCATGTGTGCTGGTGGTTGAACATGGGTGTGTGTGTGTGCTGGTTGTGGTGTGTGTGTTGTGCATATCAATGCTGGTTTGCATTCTAAAATCCTATTTTTACTCTGTGGGAATGAAAATTTCATCTATGTGAGGTCTTGTAGGGGTCATTGGGTTGCAGGGAAGATTAATGTTCTGCTTCATATATCACTTTAATAAAAAAAAATGAAAAGGATGCGCTAAGCCATACAATTAGGACTTGGTGCCAATTATTTACACACCCAACTCAGGTTTGATGGAAAGATTGAAGGGTATTGAAGTTGTTAGTGCTTAGTTGACAGTAAGGAATGAACAAAATTGGTAACAATTGACCAGGGGTCTAATTCTTAGCATTTGTAAATGTTACACATGAAGATGGGTGTGTCTGCTGGTGGTTTGGACTTGGGTGTGTTTGCTGTGAGGTCAAACTTGGGTGTGTGTGTGTGTCTGTCTGGACTTGGGTGTGTCTGTTGGTGGTTGGTCTTCGGTGTGTGTGCGTTGGTTATGGTTTGTTTGTGTGGTTGGACGTGGGTTTATCTGTTGGTGTTTGGACTTGGGTGTATGTGTGTTGGATGTGATTTTTGTGTGTGATTGGACTTGGGTGTGTCTGCTAGTGGCTGGACTTAAGTGTGTCTGTTGGTGGTTGGATTTGGGTTTGTGTGTGTGATTTGACTTGGGCGTGTCTGCTAGTGTTTGGACTCGGGTGTATTTGTTGGTTGTTGGACTTAGTTGTGTGTATGGTTGGACTTGTGTGTGTCAGTTAGTGGTTGGACTTGGGTGTGTATGCTGGTGATTGGACTTCAGCGTGTGTATTTTGGTTATGATTTTTTTGTGTCGTTGGACTTGGGTGTGTTTTCTGGTGTTTAGACTTTGGGGTGTGTGTGTTGGATGTTGTGTGTGTGTGTGTGGTTGGACTTCGGTGTGTCTGCTGTTGGTTGGACTTAGGTGTGTCCGTTGGTAGTTTTCTATGATTTTTTGCTTTCTCTTGTTTTGTCTATTACATGTTTCATGAGGAATTAAGCTTATCATATTTTTTTTGTTTTACTGCCTTTATGATTTCTTTTTTGATCCATTTCTTTTATTAGTAACGTAATGATTAAGATCGAAGAAGTGGCTACATCAGCAATGTGGGATAGGAAAGTCACAATCATATTTTGCAACCTCTGCATTAAGGAGATCGGGCATAAAAATAGACCCACCACTTACTTTAACAAAGAATGGCGGTTGAATATTTTCAAGAAGTTCCATGAAATGATAGGAAGGGACTACGTAAGGTTAAAATTTAAGAACAAGTGAGACCAGTTGAAGAAGGACTGGAAGCTATAGAAGGAATTGAAACGAGGATCCACTGGCATGGGTTGGGATCCTATCAAGAGGACCATTGATGCTTTAGAGGATCGGTGGACTGAGAAGTTGGAGGTAATATGTAAACCTCTAAATATTTGTTCTTCCATTCATCTATTTTAACTAATATACTTTCTTGTATTTCACAGGCAATGCCAGCTGCCAAAAAATTCTAAGTAAGTGGCATTGAGTCGGACCTGGAGGAGAAGCTGGACCTCATGTTTAATGGAGCTGTTGCGATGAACATGCATGTTTTCTTTGCAAGCATACCAAATGACATGGGGGCTGGGTAGGTAGGTGGATTAGGTGAAAGCCCCAGCTAAAACCGGAGGGAGTTGGAGTCCAATTGCCAGTTAAAGTGGCTTAGGGTGGATAAAAGGAAAAAAGGAAGAATCCACTTTTATCATAAGTTCAACAAATAAACCAATAGAAGTATGCAGAGGTCAACCTGGTCCTTCAAATGACACCACCATAGACGACTTTCTTCGAGTTCTGGATACATATCCTAAAGTTAGAGTCGATACTTCGTTCTATTTAAACTCCTTGAAGTTACTGGAGGACCCGACTCATAGGCAGATATTCATGAAAATGCTCCCCCCCCCAAACTTTGCGTTCAATATTTACATTTTTTATGGACAATTGATTCCATGGTTTTATTGTTTTTCGGCTTGTTTTTTTTTTTTCATTTTAGGGTAGGAATATTTGATTTGGAAGTTTTATTTATTTTGCACAAAAAATCAATATGATGCTTTGTGATTATTTCTGTTCTGTAATAATTAATCTTCAACTTTTATATGTTCTTTTAAATGTTATTTGATTCGTTCTTATTACTTGTACATAACACTTTTCTAGGATGGATTGGCAGTGACTGCGCTGTATAAGAATAATTACGGCTGCTGTAATTATCTTGTATAATTATTGCAACTCCATCGTAGATCGAATACTGATCCACCTAAAAATTACATGTTTTTAGTGTACATTTAATTCTCATTTTATGCATATTTTTAACGATATTACTCTTTAAAGGAAATTATTTTACACATTTTTATCTTCAGGTACAAGAAATAGACTTTTGGTGAAAATGAAGCAAAAATGGTGCAATTTGGAGTCAAATTGAGCAAATAAAAATATTCTGATCTGACGCATTTCGATATGACTTTCCATGCTCAATATCCTTCATATTTATTCCATATTTTTGAATGAAATTAAACTTTAAAGAAATGTTATTTTCTTGTCTATCTTATAGGTATACCGATCTGAAGCGCAACAAAACTGAAATGAGGCGAAACGAAGCCAAAACGGGGTGAAACAAAGTTGAAACTGGGCAAAATGAAGCTGAAACGAAGCAAAACGAGGTGAAATGGTTGAGCTGCTCGTAGGATGGTGCTATCACGCCCAGATTGGCGCCATAGCGCCAGACACAGGCACTATAATGCCCCAGACTGGAGCTATAGCGCCCGAGACGGTTATTGGGTGATTCTGGGTCATTCTGAGATGCTCTGGAAGCCTTTTGACAACTGGCACGCCCCATGAAGTGATTCAATGAAGCTGGACACTTGGAAAAAGATTTTTTATGAAAAGATGTGTCTCTTGGAGAGAAAGGGTGTATCTCTTGGATGAAGGGGTGTGTCTTTTGGAAAAAGGAGGTGTTTGACTCCTCTTTAAATAGAGGGGCTTAA
Organism: Phalaenopsis equestris; assembly: GCF_001263595.1. Taxonomy (NCBI): domain Eukaryota; kingdom Viridiplantae; phylum Streptophyta; class Magnoliopsida; order Asparagales; family Orchidaceae; genus Phalaenopsis; species Phalaenopsis equestris. Next base: position 10,972 of record NW_018251377.1, on the reverse strand, counting down.
TGCCTCTCATGATAAGTAATTATGAGAGTCTAGATAATTAATTAGGAAGTGTTTTAGGAGGAGTTTGGTTTGAGTTTATGAAGATGTAGATTTCTTCATTTTTTGGAGAGATTGGTGAGGGATTTTGAGAGATATGAGCAAGGAAGTATGAGCGGCGCATGGATCGACATAAGACTTTGTTGGAGAGATTTTTCTTCTTTCTTTCAAAGGGAAAGAACTAAGTATTGTGTTTTTCATCTCCTTGTAATTGTTGTAAACACTTTCTAGTGGATTTTCTTTGATTTAAACGAAATTTTCTGTTGTGTCTTATCCATACTTCGTAAGTAGTTTTATTTACTCTTTTCTTTTAATATGAAATAGTAATATGTGTAGGAAAATTTATTTTATGATAGAATTATTTTTATTTTCATGTGATAAGTACCATCTCCTTTGCTTCATCGACATAACTCAAGTGGCAATAAGTTATGTTAAAATTTGTTGTATGTGAAACTAAGACTTGGGAAAGCGATGATCTTGCAACTTGAGTGCACTCATATTGACCGGTTGGCTGGTAAAATAGTTTAGGCGGCAATGCAACTTTTAAAGAAATATAATTTAATGATCAATTTTTATTAGATGTTTCTAGGTGACAGATAGTTGCATAAAAAAAATAGATTACTAAGCTTATTTACACAATCGAAAGGGGTGGGTAGACATATGTTCTTTGTTGGCACATAACTTATTACTTAATTCTATCAATTCTTTTTTACTGTTGATGTCATTATCTTCATTTTACTTTTCTTTTGCAATGAAATAAACACATGTTTAGGAATTTAGGTTTGCTTAAAAACTCTCTTATTTTATTAATGTGATGGTATTTTCAACGGCTCTTAGTTGATTTTGCAAACTTATCACTTGTGAGATTAAAATCTGTTGAGAAACATATGACTCGGAAAGGCAATGATTTCATCCAACTAGTGAATACCACACTTCATTCTAGGCAAAGCCATGGTGATCACCTAAGGGGGAGTGCAAATAAATAGGGAGATAGGTTTCGATGGGCGTAGAATTAGCTAGTGCTAAAGTGACAAGCTAGATTCTTATCAATTTGGCTTAAGGTTTAGTACCCTGATGCTGGGATTTGACCATCATAGTGGCATAGGCCTAGGGGCATTTAGAGGTGAAAGGCTAGATAGTTCTGATGTGGAATCGAGATGTTAAGGAATCGGCTTTAAGTTAGCTAATGTTCTTTGCTAGCACCGGAAAGGGGTAAATAATATGTATGCTCCTATTTGTCACTGACTACATTAAATTCTTAACATTTCTTTCATTCACATTATCTAAGTTATTGCACAAGAAGGGTAGTCTTTAACATCTCAAAATTCTCTGAACCAATTTATCCAGTAAGTTATCTTTAGAATTAATATTTTCATTTAGGAGTAGTTGTTACAAAAACCACTTTAATTGACATTCCAAACTAAAGCCTGATAGTAGTAGATAGAATTAGCCTAAGAGATTTCTTACCTTGCTTCTCTGTGGGATCGATAATGTGGTCTTTAAGGAAAACCCTATATTACTTGAAACGATACGTATACTTGCGTAGTACCCCAAGTATGTAAACTATTTTCTAAATTTGATTGCATTTCAATTTTACACACTAGCCGCTTAATATAAGTTGGGTCAAGTTTTTAGTCATCTTTTGGAAGCTAAATTAGTGTGTAATTGTGGGTCGGGTCAATACCATGCTTGACATCGAGCTATATTGGTGATAAATGGGTCAATGAGCTGCTTTAAGGACACCCCACAAGGTTCAGTAACATGTTCAAGACAATAGTACCGATATATTTTGGATCTCCTGGATGAACTGCATAGCCATCATTGGCTCCACGGTTTTTAAAGAATGACTAAAAGAGGGACGTTAGCAGTAGCCCTCTGCATTCTATCACAGAATGAATCAATGAGAGGAGCGATAGAGCAATTCCAGCATTCATCAGATACAATGAGCAAGTATTTCTCCCAAAAGTGGCCTACATTTTTGCCCGATCCACATGTTTGGGTGATGGATAAGATCCCTTTTCTATAAGGATGTCACAGAAGACGCAAGTGACGTGCCAAAACTTACCATTAAGTTAGTTGGCCGCACAACACAATTATACATGTCTAGTAATAATGTGGTTCAAGAGTATCGTGAAACAATTCCACAAGAAAAGTTTTAACTATTATTTCAACGGAAAAATCTTTAGTTTACGAATCCAATGAACCTAGCTTGATGGTATCACAGAGAAGATTTTAAATCCTAAAATCCTAAAGAAACATAATATATTACAGGTAGAGGAAATAGAAAAAGCGGTAAAAACCTTAAGAGTTCTTTCAAGATGGATGAGGTTTGTACCTCTGTGATTTAGGAATCATGGTGATCATGATTCTCCTAAATATTTTCTTACATGATTGTTATCAATCAGGGATATAATACTCTTTATGTCCATGTGTAAGTCAAAAGAAGCCTGGAATTTATGACATTGAGGCTTTCTAAATTCCCATGAC
>NW_018251377.1:0-8439 GCF_001263595.1 Phalaenopsis equestris | reverse complement strand
CACTCTTTCTAATTATTATGATCTCCAAAAATGATTGCAAAATTTCACTGAAATATTTCTATCCTCTCAATTTTACGTGGTTCACCATTTATTTCCACCATGAAATGGTTAGAGTTCATATCTTCACGAAATATTTTAACATTCTAGTTGGTCATACTAGAAGTAAATTATATTCATAGGTTAATCAACAACATAGGTCATTAGAACACAAGAAAATTCTATAAGAAAAATATCTTAGAAAACCACGATGAAATCAACTACCCCTACGTCACAGAGATACAAAAAATGAGTTTAGCCACACATTGTCGAGAAAAATACAAACATAAAATCCATGCAGATCTTCATTGTAAAATATAAATGAAAGTAAAACTTACAACAAAGACTTTTCCTCTCCACAAAAGCAGTACCTCTCCTTTTCATACAAAAAATCTCTTAAGCACTTACAAGTACTTTAAGGAAAAAAAAAATCACCCCTTGAGCTTTCAATCCAAAGAAAGGAGAAAAAACTAAAGGGAGAACTCTATCTAATCAAAATATATGCTTTCTTACCACCTTTATCCTCCAATGGTGCCCTAAAACTGGCCTCATGAGTAGATATATAGGTAGGGCTTGACAAAAGATAATAATTTTTTTGCCTAAATAAGTTCAACAGACTGGGCATGAGCACGCCGGGAAGCCGACACGGGCACGCCATATCTATGACCCAGTTGCGCCGCGTGTTGGGCAGAAAGAAGCACGCGGTTACACTGTCAAGAGTGCTAGCACTTTATAGCGGGTGTGAGTACATTGAGCACCGCGTGAGTGCATAGAAGTTAAAGCTGGCGAACCGAATTGTGGTGTAGGCGCCTGGTCCAAAATCTCTTTTATGTGTTGATTTCTGCTCATTTTCGCTCAAATTTCATGTCCATCCTTTCTTCTACACAACTAATACAAAAATACTCTTCTCAAACATAATATTAGTAGAAAAAAGAAGTAAAAGCATGGGAAAATATGCCATAAAAATATCATATATTCAGGTTATTTCAAATCACACAAACTTGCTATTACTTGCCCTCAAGTAATTCTTATGACTTAACTCATATTTTAAAAAAAAATGGGTTTCCTTTATTCTATGGCAATCTTAGTATATGAATAATGAAAAAGACAAATTTATTTGGGTATTATGATTTCTATTACTAAATGAAGATTTATTGTCATAATAACATCTTATACTCATCATGTTTTGCCTTTTTCTAAACATAAGAATTCTTAATTATTTAAATTTGTGAGACTAAAATCCCCTTTACTTCTCCAAGAATGTTTAAACACTTATTTATTATTTTAACAATAGGTTTCTCCTTAATTCTTCATGCATTTATAAAGTTCCAAAGAATGTACTAAGATCTTAAGTAAACTATTTAACATGGGGACAAGGCTAGAAGACCAACTTTGGAATATGATAATGCTTAACCTCAAGTTTCTTCTCCAATTCTCTTTTTCTTTTCTTTTTAGCTCTTTTTATAAGTATACCTTTTTCTTTCTTTTGTTCTTAGGCTTATAAGAATTACTATGTTTGGTTAAGCAACATATTATTTTTCTTCTTTTGCTTTTTAGAGTTTAGGCTTTTTAATCCTTCCTTAATCATATGTTTCCTTAACCTTAATTTGATCTTTGGTACTTAAATAAATTATGTCAAATTAAGGTTTATCCTTTGATGAAATGAAAATAGTATGATTTTAAAATTTCTAAGGATTAGTGATGAGTTTCATGCTCCTAACTTTTTAAATGCTTAGAGATTTTTATGTTTGGATGAAGGAAAACATTTTAGACAAAAGGCTAGTATTATGCACATACATCCTAATTTTTTAGTGGATTTAAAAATGCCTTAGTAACAATCTTGTTTTTCATCAAAAAATGGATTAAGACTCATAAAATTTGGCAAAAATTGAAATCTTAGTAAGTAACACAATCACTTCAGGACAACTAATTGTGTGAACTTCTCTCCAGGAAACTTGGTTCTTGTCCCACCGTTTCAACATTTCCTTGTCAAATCATTCTCAGTAGACCATAATAACAAAAAAAGAGGTTAGTTAAAAAAATTTGCTAAAAAAGTACGGAATCAGGCACATGCTTGCAAGGTACATGAAACTAAAACAGTCAAAAGGTCAACGAGAGAACATCAATATTAAAAAAATTGAAAAATAGAGCATACCAAAGAGTGACAATCATGGTACAAACAACTACTGGTGGGAACAATATGAAAAATACAAAAAAAAAAAAAACAGCTCCATGTTTAACAAAGAAAGTACATAACTCCATAATCAAAATTGGCGCTATCAAATCCATAGAAATTTAACGTCCAACTACTCATCATCCTTCTTATCATCCATCTAATATGGTCCATAACGTGGTGGTGATGGAAACTTTAATGGCTCTGGTCTCGCAAGCAATCCCTGCCTTTGATACATCTCGGTCTGCACTGTGTTGTGCTGATAGAGGTACTCATAGTGTCACTACTGCAAAACAGTACGGTGAATGGACTGCCTGTGGATTTGATGTACACTATAGTTGAGTCCATGGAGCTCTATTTTCATCTCATTAACTTGTTGAGACAGATGTCATATATTACTGACCTGTGATGGTTTCTCTTCTCTCCTCGATGAACTCCCTCTACAACTCTTTGAACCCACCCATCTGAATAGGGTATGCAAATATGACCAAATGATCTCGCGTGTAATAGCCCTCGAAGCCTGTAGGAGCTCCTTACTTGTCCTTCGGACGCATCAATATGGTTGCACGGACCGTTGACCAGATGTGGGAGACCTAGTCCTACGGTTGTACCGCTATCTATGATGTGGCCTAGCGAGGAAGTCAGAAGTGAGCCAATGTCAATCGGTGTGCCCTTCTGAATGCAATAATTCAGAATGACACAATACTTGATGACTTCAATGAGGTTTGAGGTGGGCATAATCCTGGCACAAATGAAGTAGTGTCAGGCCTTGGAATCCATATCCATTAATGCACTAAGGATATTTATAATTTTCTCCTCATGCCTTCTCAAATGGATATGACGTTTGTGAGAAAATTATAAATTTCATTGTAATCGGGGTCTAATAAATGTGAATATTTGCAAGGTGAAACATGAGAAACGTTCATATGAGCATTAATGGTGTTGAGTTATATGTTACCCATTTCCCCTGCACAAAGACCTTCTCATCCATGGTTTCCTTCATGTTAGTGAAGAACTCGTAGATGATAGAAACTACAATGGGCGAAATTTGGTAACAAAGATGCTCACACCTTTGATTTGACCGTAAATTAATTTCAGTGCACTTGCACTCTAGGGCCTTATGTAAGTGTATATATCGCTTTTGTAATATAGGACTTTTGAGTCTAAGTTGTTGAACCCATTGGGAGCAAGGTGTTCAAGCTTTAGGAAAAGTTCTAGCCTACTAAATTTGTTCTTAGTTTTGGAAGTAAAATTAGTTTAAAGTTGTGCTAAGTAGTCCTACTGAATTGCAAACTACTCTTAAAGGTTTAATCCTACTAAAATTCTACTTAATATAGTTGTATTGGTGAGAATCAAATTATAAAGCTACCTTCCCTTCCAATTATTTAAGTGGAGTGGAGGAAATGAATAATGCAAATTGTAAATGAGGCTAGTGACAAATAGAAGCAACTCTCTTCTTTACCATCTCTCGAGTGTATAAATAAAATTGGTTAAATTAGTTTTAATTCCTTAAACCCAAATTTGAACCCAACAAAGATTATTTCCTTAACATTTGTTTCTCCCTACAAAGTACTTCACCATACCCTATATATCAATGTGAATAACCTAGTCGTTCTTCCATAGCCCTCCAAACTCAGTATGGGTCACAACACATTTTAACTAATCACTTGGCTATAATGAAAAGTAAATGACGGCATGAAGGTTACTCATCACTTTATAGATTTAAAAATAATTTTAAAGCATTCTTTCATTCCTATACTTCCTACTTAATCACTCCAAGGGAGAAGGTAAAAAGACTACCCATAAAGCATTGAGAAAACACCACAAAACATCTTTGAAAATAACTAAATTCACTATAGAATTGTGTTTACAGAAATACAATAACAAGAGTACACAATACTTAGCTTTCCCCCTTTACAAAATGCTGAGAATGCTTCCCCAAGGATCTCCTAGTCCCCTTGCTATTTTTTCTATGCAAATTTCACTCCTGCAACTACTTATTTAGATAAAGTTATCAAGTTCTTGACTGATGACAGAGGAGTGTGGAGCTTAAACTTATTTGTCCTACGTAAATTTGAATTGCTATTTTTAATTAACTTGAGAAAAGTGGGGGATAAATTTAGAACTATCACAATCATGAGGAAGGAGAAAAATAGCTAACTTATTTAAACTCCATGTACTTTAAGTTAACCTAGTGTTTAGTAACTTTTGTAATTTAACATATAGAAAAATAATTATAATATTTATTTTCAAAAAGTATTATATATTTGTTAAATTAGGTGTACTTAGATATATACTTAACAACAATTGAGCCTCCTTAAAATTGTATTTTCATCTAATACTTCTTAAATTTTTGAAAATTTAAAAATAAGAGGAATGTGTAGTGTTTAATTTAAAGAGATGATAGTGGAATTCAAAACTTTTATAAGGTCTATTTAGATATAGAATCCTCTTAAAATTTTGTTAAGGGTTGAAACAAACATCCTAAAGAAAGAAAAAGGAGTAAAAAATATATAAAATGAGGAGAAGCCTTTTAAAAAATTGGTTTCACTAGATTATTTTTAAGTTTTCAACTCCGCTACATTCTTAAGACTATTAATATATAGGAAGTATTAGTAAACTTTTTAAAGGGAGTGTTTAAATTCTATCTATGTATCATCTAGTATATCCTATTTACATTTGCTGATTTCTTTTTGGAGTAAATATGAATTTATATTTCTTATACATATAGTCTAGACTTATTTGCTAGCGAGTTGTATTTTTATCACTATGAATCTCTTAAGGCATGATTGTTGATAATTTCTTATGAAAATCACTCCTATAAGTTAATTAAATTGTTATTTAAGCATTAATGTTATTTGTGAATAAATAACCTTTAAGTTTGGAGGATTATGATGGGTAAATAAGTATGCTAATATTTCCTTATGATTTACACATTTTTATGGATGAGATTCCAATTTAAAGAAAGACATTTTTATATTTTTCTCGTAAGTACAATAATTAATAGAAGTGAGTAAATGTGGAGGGGACTTGGAGCAAAGCAGCATAATGAGGAATGACGCCTAGGCACCAGTCTCTCACTTGGACAACCCGAGAGGTTGGCGCCTAGGCGCCAGCAATTGCCTAAAACAGTTTTGACAATTCAAGAAGCCTGTCGTGGGGAGTTGTGTAAGAGGTTGTGGAGTGATTTTTATGCTGAGTAATAGAGTTTATATATGCCATATATCAGGGAACTATAGGGATGAATGTGAAGGGGTTGATGAGAGTTGGTCATTTTAAGGGTTAGCTTGTTGTAGAATCCTTCTTCTTCTTCGAGTGCAGAGGATAATGAGAGCCTTCAGGAGCAAAAACCCAAGTTCAAAAGGAGTTTGGTTAAGCATCTTTAGGTCAATGAAAAGGAGAAGAAGACAATTTTGTTTGTCTTTGTTGTTCTATTTCATTTGTAAAAAATTGGATAGTGGATCCTCTTGTTTCAATGAATCTGTGTAGTTTCTTTCTCGAGCTTCTTAAGTAGATTTCTTTACCTTACATTGTGATGAATACATAGGATGTATATGACTGAAAAGTGTTTTTCAATTACTTTTAATTATCAAATGTGATGATTAACCTTTAGATCTTCATTTACTTTTTATTCAAGTCAAGTGAAATGCTAAAATATGTTGTGAACCATAGTGACTTGGGAGAGCTATGATAGAATTAACTAGGTTAGTCACATTGAACCATGGTGTATAAGTTGATATGCCTTGTAGGGAGTTGCAAATGTTAGGGAGATATGCTTTAACGAGTTAATTACAGTGTTTAAGGAATTAAATTCATTTTAACCAATCTTTTTTTATTCACTCGAGAGATGATAAAGAAGAGTATTGCTCCTATTTTTCACTAGCCTATTTTATAATTTGCATTTTACATTTCCTATACTCCACTTACATCATTACAAGGGAGGGTATTTTTAGAACCTGCTATTCATCAATTCAAACCACTTTAAGTAGGATTTCTTTAGGATTTACACTTTACAATTGCTTTTAATACTATAAGATTACTTCATAGAGCTCTAACATAAAGCTAAATTCTATGCTAGGAACAAAATCAGTAAGTTAGAACTTTTTCTAAGTTTAATTACCTCATTCCCTATGGGATTAACATTCCAGACTCTAAATCTGATATTACTGATACGACAAGTGCACTTGCCTAAGCCCTCAGTATGTGGTTGCACCTGGAAGTGCATCAATGGGGTTTTAGGATCTTGTGAAGCTTTCGGGAGGGTTAAATTAGAGTTTCGGTGAGGTCGGTGTTGAGGCCATAAAAAGCCTTGAATTTTATAGGGGAAATTAGGGTTGTATAATGGTTGAGGTGGCTTGAGGATGAAGGGAGGTGGTCGCTAGGGTTTGTGGAAGAAACTTTGGTGTTGAGAGCAAGGAGTTTAAGTGAGAGCTTAGGGAGCTTGAGTGTGGTGAGGTGCTCTCGAATTGGCTCCTTAAATAGCCATAGGAGGCCATGGGAGGAGCTTTGAATTGCTTGGGGATCTTTCGTGGACTCTTAAAGAATGAGCAGAGGGATGAAAATAACTTGGGCATAAGTAAAAAAGCTTTCTCCATTTTTGCCGCCTTGAGGTGAAGGTCCAATGGCTATGGATGTGACATCACAAGACCTTGGAGTGATTAGGGGAGGCTTTAGTGTGTTGTTCTAGACCAATTTTGGTCTGGTTTGACCTCCCATGGGTTGTCTAAGTGGATTTTTGACTTAGGTGCCATGTGTTGATCTTTTTTTTTTAAGTGTGTATTTTTGTCTTTTTGTGTTTGTCTTAAACTTTTAATTAATTTAATTTTATTTTTGTTGGTTCATTGTGTCATGGTGGGCTATTTGAGCCATGGGTTTGCTTTTAGGGTCAAGTGATAGGTCATGGTTTATGGGTCCTTTTAGGTTTTGGGCTTGGGCCAATCAATAGTTGGGCTCGACCTTAGGTAGTTAGAACTTTAGGGTTAATTAATTTAATTATTTAGATTAGTTTATTTAATTTATGATTTCAATTATTTTAATTTGATTTGAATTTGGGTTTAACTTGGTGAATTTAGTTCTTTTAGTGTTGACTTAGGCTGATTAGTATATAGTAATGTTTGCTTATTGATATTTGGTTTGTATAGATTTTATTTTATTTTAATTTTATCTTAAGTAAGTTTAATCTTAATTTTCTTGTAATGAGTTGAGCATTCTAAACTTACAGTTCAATTTAATGTGTTTATGAGGTAATTTACTCTTCAAGGTTGTTTGAGTTCGGCAAAGTAATTGAGTAGGCTCTAAACCTAACTTTGGTGGCCTAATTTTCTTTTGACTTAAATTTTTAATGTTAGGATTTTTATTTTAGCTTAGGGTTTTAGTACAAAGGGAAAACCTTTCTCTAGCCTAGAACTAGCCTCATGCCCGATGGGCTTCTTCTAAATCAAAGAGAATTTTGAGGGTGGTCAGTAGATTCTCATAGAGATTCCTATGATTCTAGGCTCCATGGGTAGCTTAAGGCATTGTTCACCTGCAAGAATTCAACTTGGGCTTTATTGATTCAAACCCTAATCATCTCAAGTAAAAGTTGAAGATCTGTGCTTAACCTACAAAACCCTAAGTGGATATATAATATGTTTTAAGCTCAAGGTGGGTGTTGGTCCCATCTCTTGCCATCTAAGAATATCACTACAAATCCTAAGACTAGATCCTGAGCATCTATAGAAAAAAAATCCTCAATAAAATGAGTTCAACAACACTCAATAAGACACAATGAAAAAAAAAGATTCATGCAGCCGGCCCCACTAAGTGGGATAAAGGCTTGTAGCGGTTGTTGTTTTACTTAAAATAAAACATCTCTTGGCTTGTTATAATGCGGTTAGTTGTGTTGAGTGTTTTAAAAAAACAAATTAATTTTATTTAAAAAATACATAAAATAAATATATTCTAAATAAATAAATAAATAAAAATAAAAGTGACCCCAAATAAAATCTTAGTAAAATTAGCTCTTTAATTCTCTATTGAAGTATAGAGACTAAATACATACACATATACATACAAATACAGGCTATTAAATTTTGAGGTGTTATTTCAATTCTTATTCTAAATAATACGATAAATAATCTTCATTTTACTAACCGAAGACAACCCAATTTAATGTTTCACCTTGCCTAGGAGAATTAGACTACCGAAACTACCTGTAGGCCCAATCAACTTGTGTGACGTTCTCGTTGACA
>NW_018251376.1:9281-10123 GCF_001263595.1 Phalaenopsis equestris | reverse complement strand
AGAGAGTGGGAGAGAGAGAGTGAGCTATGGAGGGAGGGAGGGAGAGATTGTGAGTGACGGAGAGAGACAAAGAGAAGGATGCAGAGAGGTAGGGAGAGCGGGAATGGAAGAGTGGGAAAGATTAATGTAAGACAGAGAGAGAGATAGAAAGGGGGAGAGACAGGTAAAGATTGCAAGAGAGGGGTGTGGGAGAGATGAGAGAGAGCAAGAGCAACTGAGGGAGAGCAAGTGAGCGAGGGCGAGCAATGGACTTAGAGAAGGAGAGATAGAGAGACAAGTGAAGGAAAAACATAGATGGAAATAGAGCTAGAAAGAGTAAGAAAAGGAGAGAAAGAGAGAGAGAGAGAGTGATAGAGAGTTAAAAAAGAGAGACAAGAAAAAATGAAAGAGGTTGAGAGGAAAGTAGAGAGATAAAATGTATGAGAGATCATAAGGAGAGTGGAGAAGGGAGGGAGAGAGAATAAGAGAGAAGGAGGGGGAGAGAGGGGGAGAAAAAGGGATGTAGGGAGGGAGCGTTTGAGGGTTGGAATGAGGGAGATATAGAAAAAGAGACAGAGAGTGTAAGATGGGGGGAGAGAGAAAAAACGAATGACATAGAGTGAGAGAGTAATACAGAGTGAGAGAGATGATAAGAGAGGGATACAACAAGAGAGAGGTAAAAAGAGAGGAAGGGAGGGAGAGTGAGATTAAGAGATAAAGGTTGCAAAGGAAGGAGGGTGAGTGAGACAGAGAGAGTAAGAGTGAGGGAGGGAGGGAGGGAAGGACTTAGAGAAGATAGATATACGAGAGAATGAGAGAGGGACAGAGGAAGAGTGAGAGAGAGATAAAGGGAGGGGAAGAGA
>NW_018251376.1:8570-8810 GCF_001263595.1 Phalaenopsis equestris | reverse complement strand
AAGCGAGAAAGATACAGTGCTCAAGTGAGTGAGAGAGACACAAAGAGGGAGGTGGAGAGATGAAGGGAGAGAGATAGAGTAAGGGAGAAAAAGGGAGAGGAGAGATGAGAATAGAGTGAGGGATAGAGAGAATAATATAAGTACGGAGAAAGAGAAAAGAGAGGGTGCGTCAAAGAGGGATAAAAAGAGTAGAGGAGAGAGAGAGTGAGCAAGAGAGAGTGTGTGTGGGAGGGAGGGAGA
>NW_018251376.1:6443-8549 GCF_001263595.1 Phalaenopsis equestris | reverse complement strand
AGAGAGAGTGTGTGAGTAAGGGAGGGAGAAAGAGGTGAAGAGTGGCTTAAAACCTAGAGAGATAGGTAGAGTGTGGGAGAGAGGGGTGGGAGAGATGACAGAAAGTGAGAGAGAGTGAGGAAGAGTAAGTGTTGAGAGAGAGAGAGAGAGCAAGAAATGGAGTAAAAGTAAATGAGAAAGAGATAAAGGATAGGAGATACAGAGAGAGTTTAAAAGAAATATAAAAATATATATAGCAATAAGGTGTGAGAGAGAGCTTAGAAGAGGGCGATAAGAGGCTGAGAGTGAAAGGCTGTGGGTGATGAATAGGCCAAGTGGGGAAGGGAGGTAGGGAGAGATAAAGAGGGAGAATTAGAGAAGAAAGGAAATAAGAGAATGAGAAAGAGAGGGAGATAAAGAGGGAGAATTAGAGGAGAGAGACGAGAGAGCGAGGGAGGTAAATTGAAAGAGTGGGAGAGAGAGACAAATAAAGGTTGGAGAAAAGAAAGTGAGAGAAAAAGGACGGAAATAAATGGAAGAAATGAGATCAAGAGGGAGAGAAAGAGGAATGTTGGGTTGGAGTTTTTGAGGGTTAGAGTGGGGGAGAGATATAGAGAGATAGAGAGTGAGAGAGAGAATATAGAGTGAGAGGGATAATAAGGGAGAGAAAGAGAGTGTTAAAGAGGGATATGGGAGAGAGAGACGATGAGAGCTTTATTATGAGGAAAGGAGAGCAAACAAATAGATTTGAAGAATTAAAAGATAGAGAGAAAGAGGGGTGTGACTGAAAGCTGAAAGAGAGAGCGACTACAAAAGAAAGACAGAGAGATACCTAAGAGAGATGGGGAGAAGAGAGAGACCAAGACAGAGAGAGTAAGAGAGAGGGAGAGGTAGGGAAATAGAAAGAAACATTGACAAAGAGAGAGAAAGAGAGAGAGTCAGATAGAGCAAGAGAGAATAAAGATAAGAGAGATAGGGGGAGAGGGAGGGATAAAGAGGTAAAGAGAGCGAAGAAGGGAAAGGGGGGTGAAGAGAGGAAGGGAGAGAGAAAAGGATAAAGATAGAGTGATGAAACATGGGAGGGAGAGGGAGAGTAGTACTAAAGTGACGAAATTAGAAAGAAAGAAGGAGGGCAAGAGAGAGAGAAAGAGAGTGAGAAATGAAAGAGGAAATAGATTGAGAGAGAAAGAAAGTAAGAGAGGTAAAGATAGAAAAAGAAAATAGGAGAGATAGAGAGTGACGTAGAGAGAAAAATGGAGACAGAGTTGGAGAGGGAGAGGGATGGAGTGAAAGATAGAGAGAGATAGAGAGTGCAAAAGATGGAGTGTGAGAGAGGAATGGTGAAAGTGGGAGCGAGGGATGGAGTTAAGGAGAGAGAAAGAGAGTGCAAATGATGGAGAATGTGAGAGAGATAAGGTGAGAGGGGGAGTAAAAGAGAGAAGGTAGATAGAGTGACAGAGATTAAGAGAGGGAGAGAGAGGGTGAGGCAGTGAAAAATAAAGAGAGTGAAAAAGAAGATTGAGAGTAAGAGATTGATATAAGTAGTGAGAGCGATAGAAAAGAGACCAAAAGAGAGAGAGTGAGAGAGAATCAAATTAAACTAAAAGAAAGGGGAGAGAAAACATGAAGAGTGAGAGTGAGAGCTTAGAGAAATAAAGGGAGTGAGAGAAGAGAGAGAAGCAAGAGAAGATTCAGAGAGTAGAGAGAGTTAAAAAAAGATAATGTGAGAAAAAGGGAGAGAGTAGAAGGGAAAGGGAGGGAGGGATGGATGGAGATAGAGAGCTAGGAGTGGGACAAAGAAGAGTGAGAAAAGGAGAACAAAAAGAGAGAAAAAGAGAAGAAAGTACGAAAGAGATAAAGAAAAGACAAAGAAGATATTGAGTAGAAGATAGAGTGAGTAAAAAGAAGAGAGTAAGGGAAAGGGAGAAAAAAATGGAGAGAGAGGGAGTGTGAGATTGAGGAAGAGTGAGAGGAAGAGAGAGAGGGAGAAAGAGGAAGGAGCGAGAGAATATAGAGAGTATAGAAAAAGAGAGATCTCACCAGAGTGAGAAATAAATATATAGATATGGAGGGAGAAAGGAAAGATATAGAAAGAAAGAGAGCAAGAGAGTGAGGAAGCAAGAGTGA
>NW_018251376.1:5921-6319 GCF_001263595.1 Phalaenopsis equestris | reverse complement strand
GATAGGCCAAGAGAGGGAGAGACAGAGAAAGGGATTGAGAGCAAGATAAGGCAAGAGAGAATGAGATAAAAGAGAGAGTAAGAGAAATGTGTGAGGAGAGAGGGACAAAAGAGGGAGTGAGATAGAGAGCAGGGGGAGAGGGAGAGAGTGGGGGATAGGAATAGGAGAGATACTGAAGAGAGAGAGAAAGAAGAGAGAGAGACAAGTGAGGAAGCAACAGAGAGAGAGAAAATGAAGGAGGGAGAGAAAGAGATGTAAGGTGAGATATAAGGAGAGAAATAGATCTAATTGAAGATGGATAGAGGGAGAGGGAAGTGAAGAAGTAGGGAATGGAAGAGAGAGGGATGAAGATTGATAGAGAGCAAAAGAAAGCAGAAGTGAGAGAGTGAGGGAGGGAG
>NW_018251376.1:3638-5403 GCF_001263595.1 Phalaenopsis equestris | reverse complement strand
GGAAGAGAGTGAGAGAGAGTGAGAGGGAGATAGAATGTAAGGGTGAGCAAGAGAAGAAAAGAAAAAAGGGATCGGTAAAAAATAAAAGATAATAGAAGTTGAATATAGGAGAGGTATCCAAATAAGGGGATGGAGAGTTGGTGAGTGGAAAAGTAAGTGTGTGTGTGTGAGAGAGAGAGATACTGAGGAAGTGAGATGGATATAGAATGAATGAGAGAGAGTGCAAGGGGAAAGGATAATGCAAGAAACCAAGAGAGATAGTGAGAGATGAAGATAGAGAGAGATAATGAGAGAGAGTGAGAGAAAGAAGAAAGAACAGATAGTAGAAAAAGAGAAAGAGAGGTGTTGGGGGAGAGAGAGTGATAGAGCAAGAAAGAGAGAGAGATAGTGAGGGAGAAGAGAGAGAGAAAAATAAATAGAGAGAGCAAAAGAGAGATAGAGTAAGTAAGAAAGAATGATTGAGAGAATGAAGGAGATAAGGGAGGGGGAGTTAAGAGTAAACAAGAGAGGAAGAGGGAGAGGAGTTAAAGAGATGATGAGAGGGGCAGATAGTGACGATTGAGTGAGGATAGGAAGAAAAAAAGACAGTTAAAGAGGGGGTGAGATGGGAAGAGAGAGAAGAATGAATAAAGATAGGAAGCGAAGAAAGGGAGAGAGGTGTTGGGAAGTTGGTGTGTATGGAGTTAGAGTGGGGTAGGGATAAGGAGAGTGAGTGGGAGTGGGAGTGGGAAGAGAGAGATAGAGCAAAAAGTGAAATTGAGAGAACGAGTGACAAAGAATGAGAGAAGAGAGTAACAGTGTTAATAAAAGAGAGGGAGAGAGAGAGAGGGTAAGAGACCAAGATAGACAGACAGAGCGATAAGGGAGAGTAATAGAGCTCGATAGAGGGAGAAAGATAAAAAGAGGGAGAATTAAAATGAGATAGAGAAAGATAGGGAGAGAGCATGAGAGATATATAGAAAGAGATAGAGAGAATAAGAAAGAGGAACAAAAGGAATGGAGAGAGATAGAGGGATAGAGAGAAGTGGAGGGAGGGAGAGGGAGTGAGAGGGAGAGGGAGGGAAGAGAAAGAGAGCGAGACAGAGAGATATTTAGAGTTGTGGAGTAATAGAGTGAGAGAGATTGAGTGATAAATTGAGAAAAAGTTGAGTAAGAGTGGGAGGGATAGAGAGAAAAAGATAGCTAGATGCAGATTAGAGAGAGGGAGCACGAGTGAGAGAAAAAGAAGGAAGTGAAGGAGACAGAGGGAAGAGAAACATAAAAGATAGAAAGATAAAGGCAGAGAAGGAGGGAGAGTGAGAGAAGAAGAGCAAGGGGAAAGAGAGAGAGGAAAAGGACAAGAATGACACTTAGAGAGCGGGAGGAGAGAGAGGGTGAGAAAGAGGGAGAGAGATATAAATAAGGAAAAGAAAGAATGGGGGAGAGGCGGAGAGTGCAAAATTGAAAGGGAGAATGGGTTATGGAGGGTGGGAATGAAAGATCGAGAAAGAGAGTGAGAGCTTTTGATTGAGTTTTTGAGAGAGGAAAAGGAACGAAGTAGAGAGATGAAGAGAGGTGTAAGCATAAAAAGGAGAGAGAAAAGTAAGCAAGAGAAGGGAGAGGGAAAAAGAGAAAGGGAGGAAGAGAGAGAGATAGAGAGAAGGAGGGAGGACAAAATATAAAATGGAGAGAAGATGGTGAGCTGACTAGGGATAGAGAGAAAGAAAGTAAAAGAGCAAGAGAAAAAGAGATAGAAGAAGTGTCAGAGAGTGAATGAGAGTGATAG
>NW_018251376.1:1363-3549 GCF_001263595.1 Phalaenopsis equestris | reverse complement strand
AGGCTAGAGAGGTAAAGAGAGTGAAGAGAGATTATTTGAGAAAGAGAGAAAGAGTAGGAGAGAGAGAGAAGAAAGGAGGGAGGAGAGTAGGGAAGAAGGGGAGGTAGGCAAGAGTTAGAGAGAGTGTGAAAGAGAGAGAGAAAGAGAGAGAGAAAAGAGGAAGCATTAGAATAGAGAGAGAGCATGCATAAGTAAGAATGAAATAGAGAGAGATGAAGGGAGGGAGAGGCAGAGAACATGAGGGAGAGAATATGAAAAAGAGAATAGTAGAGAGGGAGAGAGTCAGAATGAGAGAGATTGATCAAGGGAGAAAGAGAGAGCAGGAGAGATTAGAAAAGGAGGGAGAGAAAATAAGAGAGAGAGATGAGAAAGGTTAAGAGAAAGTAAGACATAGAGAGAGAAAGAAAAGGAAAATGTTAGAGAGCAGTGATGTAGAAAATGAAAGAGAGAGTGAATGAGAGAAGGAAAAAGAGAACAAAAATGAGAAGATAAAAAAAATGTAAGAGAAAAGGGAGGGTGGGAGAGGGAGAGAGAGATAAAGAAAGAAAGAAAGAAGATAGAGCTAGTGAGGGAGGAAGAGAGAGACGAAAGGCATGCAAGAGATAGGGCGAGATAGTGGGGGAGGGAGAGAGGGGGAGAGAGAAAGATAGAGAGAAAGGGAGAAGAGAGGAAGAATGAATCAAGATAGTGAGAGAGAGGGAGAGAGAGGGACAAAAAGAGTGAGAAATAGATAGAAGAGTGAGATTCCCTCCCTTTCTCTCTTTAACCGTCTCTCCTACTCTCCATCTCTCTCATACTAACAACCTCACTCTCTCCCACTTAGTTTCTTCCTTTTTCCCCTCCCTCTCACTCTCCACTATATCTTTTTCTCACTCTTTCTCTTTATCACTTTCTCCCCATTTCTACATCTCACATTATAGGTAGGAAGGGAGAAAGAGAAAGTAGACAGACTAAAAGAGAGATAAAAAAATAGCGAGAGAAGTGAGAGTTAGAGATTGAAGAGAGGAAAAAAGAGAAAGGGTAAGAGAGAATGGATGGTAGAGAAGAGAGAGAGAGAGTAAAAAAGAGAGAAAGAGAGATAATGAGAGAGAGGCAGGAGGGAGAGAAGATGAAGGAGGGAAGGAGAGAGTGTAAGAGTTAGAGAGTTTGAGCGAGTGAGAAATAATAAGAAACCAAGAGAGAGGGAAGTTGAAAGAAAAAATAGTATTTTTTTAAGAAAGAAGGTAGAGACAGACTTACAGAGAGATAAAGAGAGAAAGAGACAAAAGAGGGCAGAGAGATTGTGTGTGTGTAAGAGAGAAAGGAATCAAAAGAGAGTGAGGGCGAGAAAGAGTGATAGAGAGAGGGAGAGAGTGAGAGAGGGAAGAGAGAGAGAGAGAGTCAGAATAGAAGAGAGAGGGAGTAAGGATTGCCTCCTCTCCCTCCTTCTCTCAATCCTCTATTCTTCTATTCTCTCCCACTTTTCCCACTTTCTTTCTTCCACTCTATCCCTTATCCTACATTATCTCATTGATCTCATTCCATCCCTCCCTCTCTTTTTCTCTTACTTCATTCTTTTTTTTTATCTTTCTCCCATTCACACTCTCACTCTACGTCTCCCTCCTTCCCTTTTTCCCTCTCTGTTGCTCAATAGCACTTTTTATCTCTTGCTCCATACTCACTCTGTTTCATTATTCGCTCACTCTCTCTCTCTTACTCTCTCAATCCTTCCTCCTCTTATCTCTCTCTAATTCTCCATCTCTCTCTCACTCTCTTGCTTCCTCCCACCCTCTCTTTCTCTTTCTTCATACACCCTTGACCATCTTTCTCTTCCTCTTTTTCCTTCACTTCCATCTCCTCTTTCTCCGTCCTCCTCACTCTCCTTCCCTCCCTCCCATCTCTCCTCTCTTTCCATCCATCTTTATCTTTCTTCTCCTTTTTCACACTCCCTCTCTCTCTCTTATGTTCTCTTGCTCTTACTCTTTCTCCCTATTCCCTAACTCCCTATCTCTCCCTCCATCACTCTTCCTCTCTCACTCACTCTTCTCTCTCTCTTTCTATGTCTTTCTCTCTCATTCTTGCTCTCTCTCTCTCTCCATTTCTCTCTCTCTTGCTCTCCTTTTCTCTCTCAATCTTTGTCTTCCACTCTCTCTAGCTCTCCATCTCTCTCTCCTCTCTCTATTTCTCATACTCACTCTCACTCTTTC
>NW_018251376.1:0-202 GCF_001263595.1 Phalaenopsis equestris | reverse complement strand
TCTTTCCCTCCCTCTCTCTATTTTTTGCTCTTTAACAAACTCTCGCTCTCACTTGATATCTCACTAGCTCATTCTCTCTTTACTTCTCTCTCTCTCTTTGTGTTGCATATGTCACTCACTTTCTCTCTATCTCTCTCTCTGTCTCTCTCTATCTCTCTCCTACACTGTCTCTCAAGCACCCCTTCTTTTTTCTCCCTCCCTC
>NW_018251375.1:62196-75544 GCF_001263595.1 Phalaenopsis equestris | reverse complement strand
CCTTCCTATATATCCCACGGTCGGCCTGCAGTAACATGATTGTAACTGGGCTATACTAGCCATGTACCTTCCGAAAAGAAGGGACTAAGATCTAACAAGCCACCCTTGCAAGAGCAATCACAACTAAACAACCATACTATAGCACATAAATGAACTCAAACAAGTTGGTAATCTCATATTCCAAATTAATTATTAAGAATATAAGAATTAGGCAGTGTGTACTTAAGGGAAAAAATTTGCCTACGTAAGACGCATGCAGCGATGCGTGCGATATCCAATCGAAAGACGCCACATAATTTGTTGCTGGCCCACTGCATTAAATTAATAAAATAAATTGAAATAATTCCACGCGTGACATGTTGCCCAGCCCGTGATTTAACGCGTTTGCCCCCTGATCTGCAACTCCGATATCCCCTTCCTATATATCCCGCGGTCGACCTGCAGTAACGCGAGGTACAGGGTCATGTAATGCGCTTGTAACCGGACTATACCCAAGCTATACCTTCCGCGGTAAACTCCCATGTAATGCGCTTGTAACCGCACTATACATAGGTATAACTTCCATGGTAAAGACTTATGTAACGCGCTCGTAACTGTGTCATACCCAAGCTATACCTTTCGCGGTAAAGAAATACGTAACGCGACAGTAATTTTTTTGTAACCCGGTTGTAACCTTTAATATATACCGCGTGTGTAACCTGGCTGAAACCTCTATGTAACGCTGAACAGCAGTACCGCAGTTATAATCCTCTTGTAACCTCTTAATTTCAAATTTTAACCTTCTTATAACCTCAAAAAATCATGTTTTATAACCTTCGTAAAAGGTAGAAACCAATACAGTGACTCTTCATTTTCGAAAATCGTGTGCTAGGGTTTTCCATCGTCGTCTTCCTTTCGCAGTAGAGTGTGGATGGCTTAGGCAAAGGAACAGTAAAATGGAAGAGGTAAGCTCCGAGACCACAAAGACTAATTTTGTAGAGACCAATGTCGCGGAGTTGGGAGAGGCTAAGAAACCCGAATGCGAGGAGGCACCGCAAATGGTCAAGGGCTGCCGTAAGGAGGAGGAGTCAATGAAGAAGAAGGATATTGAATCTAGGTAATTTTTAGGGTATCATTTCGAATCTGTAAAGCTTGGTTATGTTTTAGGTTTGATTTTTAAATTCATCCTTTTATCATCATTTGGATTTTAATTTGATCTTAACTTATTATGATGTATTATTGTGGGTTTTTAGCGCAAAATCAATGAACTGCGTCGTCCATCTGGAGTACGAGAACTCCTCGATAAGGTTCGACCATCAGTGGATGAGGAAACATGGAGTAAATTGGAAGCACTGAATTTCGCTTAGTTTTTTGAACTCCCCCAGCACCCTTAAGAATATATTCTGACAATGCACATAATAAATTATTGGATATTGATCGAATGGCAATCCACCTCGGAGGGGAAGAGCTTAAATTTTATGCTGACAAGGTTGCATTCCTGATTGGCATGCCAAATAAAGGTTTCACTCTAGAGTAATGCCCTGCCAGCTAGTATGGATGCGTGACAATTAAAGACCGCACTACTAAACTATTCACCAGGGGAGTACTCGAATACCTTTTTACAATTATGAATAAAGTTTTTAATGTCAAATTTGTTTTTTCCTTCAAGTAACTTCAGAATATTAAAAGAGTTGTCATGTATTTGTGAGGATGTTGAGTCATTTACAGCTTATAACTGGCCAACAACTGTATGTAATTTTCTGACCGAACAACTCAATATCTGTGCCATGAAAATAAAGAAAGATCAGTCGTTGGGATACATTACTAGTTTTTTATTCCTTCTAGCAGTTTGTATTATTCATATAAGTCATGAAAATTAATATTCATAATTTTAAGCATTACAGTAAATTATTGTATTATGTTTCATGCAGCTCTGGTTTTATGAGCATACCTCTTTAGTCCTTTCAGCAGTGCCTGAGATTAGACCAAAAATGTTGAGGTGGCGAGTTAATGTAAAGTAGAATTTGGTTAAGATACAACTAGCCTTTAAGAGGTTGATAGCCGTCGAGAAGCAATCGACTTTTGCTGTTGATTTTCCTGTTAGAGAACAAATTCCGGATTATATGCTGGAAGCAATCGACCTTTGCTGTAGAAAATTCACCAACTTGTCAATGTGCTATGTTTTTAAATTTCTTTAGATGTTCTACTTTCATATAAATTTGACTTAACATTCATATGTTTGAAATGCAGATGTGATTTAGTTATTAATATAGGACATGTGTCGTTAACACGACTTTATCTAGATGAACTCCTCAAAGAGTGTTGGTTAGAAATCGAACAGGTAGATTGTTTTGCAATGTTGATGGAAGCTAAAAGTTCTCAAGCACCATATTTATATAAATCTTACTTATATGTCTCTCCATGCCACTGGGTAAATTTTCTAATTCCTTTCTCCTGTAACGTACCTTAATACATCTAACACCCCAACCTTATTCTTACGTGATATGTCTCTCCTTTTATGTAACTATATAAAGTTGGAAATGCTAAAAGATTTGTGGAGCACATTACAACCGCAACTGCTGCTAATACTGAGTTACTTTTACTGCCAATAATAAATAATCAGCATTGGACATTACTAGTTGGGGCAATAAAGGAGTGTAGATGGAGATTTTACGACTCCTTACCAAACAGAATGCATATGAATATCACCGAAGCCATTGTAAGTAATTGTGTAGACTACTGAGTTAATTTTAAGACTCATACTTTTCTTCAAATAATTGTGTAAATTAAACATTTTTGAAATGATGCTGGTCAAGCTTTCCAATTTGATATGAGTAAATGACTGATACATATGGCCAGGGGCATACCAATATAGATCAACAATTTTGACTATTGAATATTTGTATGTAAATATATGGAACTAATAATGCAAAAGAATAAAGCTGATTGGAAGGAGTATTTGGAATGGCAGAAGTTTATGCCACTATTTAGAGCTGAAATGGGATACGAGATATGCAAATTAACTTCGTCAAGAACATGATCTCAAGTTTATGTGTATTATCATTTAACCCTTTATTCTTTGACTATTGAATATTTGTATGTAAATATATGGAACTAATAATGCAAAAGAATAAAGCTGATTGGAAGGAGTATTTGGAATGGCAGAAGTTTATGCCACTATTTAGAGCTGAAATGGG
The DNA here is from genome assembly GCF_001263595.1 of Phalaenopsis equestris. Taxonomy (NCBI): domain Eukaryota; kingdom Viridiplantae; phylum Streptophyta; class Magnoliopsida; order Asparagales; family Orchidaceae; genus Phalaenopsis; species Phalaenopsis equestris. Next base: position 72,368 of record NW_018251375.1, on the reverse strand, counting down.
ATACGAGATATGCAAATTAACTTCGTCAAGAACATGATCTCAAGTTTATGTGTATTATCATTTAACCCTTTATTCAACCAAGAAATCATCATTTTTAGCTAAAGTTATTAAGGAATGACATAGTTTTTCTTTGTTTATAATGCAAACCTAAATTACAAGGAAAATCGTCATTTTGAAAATGTTGTTTTGAGATATAATTGCTTTAGTCTTGCTGATGTTTTGTTTGCAACATCTACTTAGATTTCCGTTTATTAATAAAATCACATTTCGATTTGCGCAGGACCAAAAGCAGAAATTAAATAATGCATGCTTCAGGAATTCAGATTTCTTTCTAGGGGAGCAGCAATGCTGATTATAGACGCTAATTTGACCTTACTGACTTCATATTTTTTTGGAGGAGCTCGTTGTTGATGGATAGTTTTAGATTCCTTTTGTAACAATATATTATACGTTTTATTTTCTATATCTTCAAATGTTTCTTTGGTTTGGACATATTATACATATATTTTGGGAGTTATGTTTGACTCTATGTAATGATTGTAAAGCAATTCGTCAGTTATGAATAAAGTATAGATTCTTTCTAAAATTTCTGTTGAATTGTCTATAGATTCTATCTAAAATTTTTTTGAAAGTTGGAAAACTTTTTGTTGAGGATAATAAGGTTTAAAATATATTCTGGGAACAACAGCAACAAACTTTTTGTTGGCATTTGAAGAAACAAGAAATCATGTTTACAGAGTCTGCTACAAGCCTTTCAAATCTGATTTTGCTCAGTCATTCCATATTTGTACTTAGAAATTCTACTACAAGCCTTTCAAATATGATTACAAGGGTTGCAAATCTAATATACAAGGCTTTCAAAGATATTTCTAGAATATCAGCAACAAAATCAGGCCATTCTGCACGTCTGCTTACAGCTTAATACAAAAACTGTCTCGAAATTCTGATTACAGAATTGAGTAGGAGGCCATGTCTACTTACATAATGTTGTTACAAAAATTGTCTGACTACCAATTATTATTATGAAATCTGATTACAATTTTGAGTAAGGTAGCAAAATCTTATTTCAAAATCTGATTACAGAGTTGAGTAAGAAGCCAGAGTTTGATTACAAAGCTAAGTAGCAAACCAAAATTTTATTTCAAAATTTGATTACAAAGGTCAGTTAAGAAGCCAAAATCTGATTACAAATCTAAGTAGGAAACCAAAATTTTATTTCAAAATCTGATTACAAAGGTCAGTTAAGAAGCCAAAATCTGATTACAAATCTAAGTAGGAAACCAAAATTTTATTTCAAAATCTGATTACAAAGGTCAGTTAAGAAGCCAAAATCTGATTACAAATCTAAGTATGAAACAAAAATTTTATTTCAAAAATTCTGAATTTCTTCAACAAACTTAATCTGCCAACAACTTTTATGGAAATTCAAACTATGAAGGCATTGTTGTCCCATTAATTGACTCCGTCATCATGACAGTGTAGGATTCTTTATTTTGTGGAGCAAAGGAATTCTGTAATGGATAATAATGTATTAGTGAAAACTTGAAACCACCCTAAACAACATATTAAATCTAACAAATCAACATTAAATTTGTACTTGTGTTAGAAAATCAGGAAGTTAGCACATGGGTGGATGACACTGTGATGATTCAGGTTCTTCGGTTGTTGACACATTTTTTGTTTTCCTATGTCTACAGTATTTATGGTTAAAAATTAATGGTTTTCGAAACATAAGAAAAGGGGTTAGTGTTTTCGAATATACATTTTGATCTTTTATTTTTCTTCCAATACCCTTTTAGTCTAGCATTAGATATACCTTTCAGGTGCATTTTGGTAAGGTCATTCAGATTTGATTCATTGTTGACAGATTTTTCATTTTTCTTTTGTTCGCTCCTAGCTCTATAACCTTTACCAATCAATATGTCATCAATTTCGAATGAAAGTTTCTTCATGGACTCCCTCATGCACTGCTCAACTTCTGGATTGCCCTTTGCATTTTAAGTGCACTGATAAGCTGCTCTCTGCATGTGTGCTTGGAAAATTAGGTCGCTTTTACTATCATGCGAGGATTGTGACTATTGCAGATGCATGTACCCAGAACTATTATATATATCTCTTTTTGCATTTTTAGACCATCTCAATAATAGATATTTAACAGGTATCTTCTTAATATGTAGAAAGGTTAGCACTCTTAGAGAGTGTGAACATAGTAGTCCCATCATTTCGAACTTTCTGCAGCTACACTTTATATCCAAACTCAAACTTTCGAAATGAACAACCCAAGTAGTGTTGAACGTGTGATCATCTAAATTCTTAATGAAAAACTAATTTTCATTGTTTGTAGAGGCATGTAATTGAACACCACAGGACCCGTGTATAAATTCTTCCTTAAACATTGTGTACAGCTTTCTTGAGTAAAATGCAGTTGCCTGCCTCAGTATTGGGCTGCTCTTCGCGACAGGAGTAAGGAGTATATTGGGCTGCTCTTCGCGACAGGAGTAATCATAGATTGATCACATTTGAAATCCTCGTCCTTTTCGTTTACATTTTCTATTCTCAGTACATTTTCAATGCCCAAGAAACAATCTGTAATAGAACTTGTAGATTTTATGACACCATGGCATATGTTATTAGTTGACTCGCTCCTCTGTGTCAATAAAATTCTTATTCCAAATACTTCCTTATTAAAAGTTGTAGACCACTTATGTCTAATCTTGTACATATCATCTAGCAAAATATTGTCATATAGATTACCTATCACAATCATCACCCTCCATGTATCATCAAATTCCTTTTTGGACTTGCATTTGCTCAAGCATTTATAAAAAAGATTACTGACTATCCTATTTTGCACGACGCAAAGAACCTTTGTAGGCAAAATTTCTACTATTGCTCTAGCCATAGCCTGATCCTAATTATTTTAGATTGTTATTAGATGATTATCACCCAGGATACGGATGAAAGTTTTAAAAAGCCATTTGAACGAGTCCGTCGTTTCCTCTAACAAAAATTTGACTCCAAATAGAACATTTTGTCAATTGTGGTTATTACCAACAATAAGGGCACAACATATGTTATATTTATTTAACCTATAGCTTGTATCAAATATAATCACATCTCCAAAGCAGTCATAATTAAGCCTGGACGTCCCGTCACTCCAAAAAAAAACTCATCAGCCTGCCGCTCACATCAGTTTCAAAATCCCATTCGAACATGCTATCCTCGGCACGTCTCTCTGCAAACAGCTGCAATAAAGCATTCACATCACCATTTTCAATTCTATATCTCGTCTCCCTCTGAATGAAATTGAAAGCATCTATCATTGTGCATTCCAGGTTCTCTATAACCCCAACTTCTCAGGCTAGGAAGTTCTCAGACTGTGTCATGAATCTAAGCACGTCTGCATTTATTTTGCTTATCTTTCTCCTGGAACGCAACAAGTGCTTGTCATCGGGGTTCACTAATGAGTGGTTATGCGATTCAATTAATTTTTTAACTGTCCAATTGCCTTCCTCATCAACTCGGTATCGGATCATTGCAAGGCAACCAGTTCTTGTTTCTTCTCTTCTATATTTAACAGTTTCTGTAATCTTTAGCTCTTTCTTGAAACCTGCTTTTCCACATATGAAGTCCTTCGTCTTGATAATTCTTGAGTTAGTCGAAAACGTAGTGTGATCCTTACGACCACTGAATCCAATATGATGAGCGTAAGCACAATATACTTCATAAGTTTTTTTCTCATTGCGGACCAACGTTTGGAGTAATATGTTTGTTCTTTTCTCGGTACAACTAGCATTGCTCTCTCGAAACTGCAAGCAAGAGAATAAAATGTTAGACTCAATAGAAAGCTCAAAAAACATCCCTAAACTTCATAATGACACCTCAAAATAATAAAAAAAACCCCTAAAATCAAACACCTCTAAAAAGCATGCCCCTCTAAATACTTTAATATTTTTAATTATCTACAAACATGTGCCTCCAAAAATTTGAGTTTAATGAAGGATATATTAATTACTCCAATCTTTACTTCATTGTTTTTATTAGACCAAATACCATGCAACTATGCAAACATAACACAACATATATTCAACTCCAAAAAAACTGATATATCCTAAATATAAGAAAACTATAACAGCAAAGAATATTATAGAAAACCCTAAACTAATTATTATAAAAACACATCTCCAAACATGCCTCCATTTTAAGTTCCACTTCTCCTATCCTGTCAGGAGAACGCCCATCTTCTCTTTCTGCGTCATGGACTACGTCAAACATAAACTGACACTCTCTGTAGTCGTACTCCATGTTCAAGTTCAAGAGGTCCACCTGCCGGACGTTGCCACTACAGAAGAAAATGGCCAGAGAACAATGAAACAGTAAACCTAGCTGCTTAAATACCATTTTTTGTGCTCACCAATTTAAATCATGTACAGCGCAATTACATTCAGGGTACTCGCGCGGTTCCAATTGAACGGGCTTAATCCTCCGTTACAAGGCAGTTACAAGATGGGTACAATCTCTAATCTATGCGGGTACAAGCGTTGTTCCGCTATACAGTCTTGAAAATCTGTTATACGACGATTATAATCGAGTTACAGTGATATTATAAATCTCCTTCCGCGGCGATGACGTTAAATCGAAGTTTCATTCACGTTATACCCGCGGTATAACGAGAAGGTTACAACCAAGTTACAATACAATTACAAGCGCATTACATGGCCCTGTACTGCGGAAGGTACATGACTAGTAAAGCCCGGTTACAATCGCGTTACTCCAGGCCGACCGCGGGATATATAGGAAGGGTATATTAGAGTTACAGATCAGGGTACAAACGCGTTACATCACGGGCCGGGTAACGGGTCACACGCGGAATTATTTAGATTTATTTTATTAATTTAATGCATTGAGCCCGCCGCAAATTACGTGGCGTCTTGCGATTGGATATCGTACGTATCGCTGCGTGCATCTTACATAGGCAACTTTTTTCTGTACTTAAATCACCAACAGAAGGTAATGGATAAAGTACTACAATTTTTGTTATGTACGCAATAACAATTTAAGTGATACTTCAGATTAAAGTGTGCGCTTATTAGATAACTAAAATATAAGATGCTACCACATAAGACTTGTGAGGCATGTAAGTCAATTTCTTCTTTTATTTTCAAACCGTTATGGTCATGGGACAAAATACTCCTGCTTTGATATCAAGGATCACCATCAACAATTCAAATCAACATAAATAATAAATGAAGGCAGGCATGCTTCTCATCTGTGCACATCTATAGCACTCATGAAAATACGCCAACACTAACTACGACATACGTTACTTAAAAAATATCCCCCAATCCCCTGACAATTTCCCCTTTTTTGGCACAAAACTGAAATTTCAAGCAACAAATAAAAGAGATCATCTAAAACTACCAGAAACATAATACTCATGACATTCTACCATATCAACAAAATTTCCAAATGTAAAAGTCTAACACCAAGGAAAATACAATCGAATTCGAAATAAAAATCACTAAGAACCGCAACAGATGCACCTTTATTCCATCGAATCACCAGCAAATGAAGGATGAAACATCATACAACTCATGCTGAAATACCATAGCCAAACCCTCAATAATATATGCGAACGAAAACACATAACACATAGAAAGGAATGAACTACACTGAATCCATTAGCCTAGGTGAGGAAAAAGAGAGGTAAATATGTTAATCCTCAATCACCGAAAGAAGAAAATGAAAAAAAAAAAAGAAAATAGGAGTAGCTAAGATGAAAACAACGGAAGAGTAGGAAAGAATGAGAGGAGATCGGCCACCATGTGAATGCACTAAGAGCTTGGGTAAAGATTACGAAAACACAGCCTCAGCCCGCGGCAGTAACCCCTATTATGCATTCACAAAACAAAGTTTGTCTTTTGTGATTCAGAAAAAGCCATAAAAATAAAGAACCCAAACGACAAGTCCGGTGCGGTTCGAACCACACCGCTTTGAAAAAGCAGAGCCAAACAGAGCCGGTAGTCGGGTCTTTACTCCTGCTTTCTTGTTAATATTCTGCGGCTGCTCTTGATCAAATTTTGGATGCTTCATTTCTTGAATTGGTGTTCCTGCATATATAACTGAACGGGCAGTGACAACAAAACTTTTACATTGGCGCAGCAACGGCCCTCTTTGCGCCGGCTCCGTAAGTCCGACTCCTGCAAAAAATTAGACTTTCCCCAACCCCGACATCGCCGGAGAAATAGCAGGGCGCGTCCTCGTCGATCCGCCCCACTGCCACGCTCCGGCTACGCCAAACTGCCTCTCTAGAAGCAATTACACGGCTTTGCGAATTTATGCGGACGAGCTCGCGGAAATCCTCTTCGCCGGAAGAGAGTTGAGCGTTGCTGAAGTTTCTAGCATCGTCGCCGTAGTTGTTGGCGTAGCTCACTGCCTCACCGCAGGCGCCGTAAGGAACGTGGTCTGCGATGCTGTTCATGCTGCGGACGTAGCGGTTGCGTGCACGGCAAAGAGCGCGGAGTGGCGCGCGCACAACATGGATTATTTGATCTCCTATTTTTCGCTCTTCGTTATTCATCGCCAACGAGCTATAAAAATGCGATATTGGAGGAAAGAGAGAAGTTTGGGTTTTTATGTAAAGGAGAAACAGATGTATTGCTCGAGGGGATTAGGATTTGGGTATTTTATACAGGTGGATTGCAGTGGGCGTGCGTGAGAGTTCAGTAGGCGGTAAAAGTTAGGAACTTGAGGCCGTGTCAGATACGCAGAGGATAAAGATGGAAGGAAACAATCCTTTTCATCTGCCCGATTGGCCGTTCCGAATTAATTTTGAACGGCGTATTGTTTTGGAATAGAATGAAATCCAACTTAAGGCCAATAAAAATAAATAAATAAAAGGCAATGCCAAAAATGCCATATTTGACTTCAAGTAATTGAAACAATTAATATGGGTAGAAATAAAAGATGGCAAAAAATTTTAAACTGATGCATCCAAAAATTTTCGTATAAATAATTGGCACGGAAAAAAACTTTATTACGAGTGAAATTGGACTAAAGCAGTCCCATTGCTTTTAATTTTATTTTTTTTGAATTTCTCCTATCTGTTGAATCCTAAATCGTCCATATAAAACATGTCTCGAGATTTGGTGCCAAGAGAAGGATACTAAGAAGGAGAGAGTAGAGCCAATAAAAAATTCTTGAGAGTGGAGTCAGGGAGGAAAGTTACTTCATTCATTTTTGGATCTCCTATTTATAAGGGTTTTTTTGTCCATTTATAAAAATGAGGGAACAACTATGAAACCCGCTCTTAATGCAGTTAATACGCTAATTCAATACAAGATTCATGTTGTCATTTAAGTATAACACAACACCCATTAGTGGGTCGATGCATTGTAGTTTGGTTGACTAGGGTAATCGGTTGTGTAGCAATGACTGCTTAGACAAGCCGGTCAATCGATTAGTGTTGATCGGCCAGCATTGAAAGATGTTTGGGTAGCAAGGACTGTAAGTGTGGTACTTCGATTGAATCCCTCAACAATGTGGGTTGTCGGCCCGATAAAGCGGTCGATGATCGAACAACCGATTCAGACCATGCTTTTTTGAAATGTTGCTTCGATTGTCTGGCAATCGTCCTTGACCATCTGATTGATTTGAGATTCGTGTTAGTGCTTGATGCACGAGCGGAGCTGTTAGCACTAATAGTGAATATGTTGTCAATCCCAATAAAAATAAATTCAGTTTAAATAAATTTATCTTCTAAAATCTCTAAGCTACCAAACCAATAATAATAACGCAAGTATACGTATCGCTCAAGTAAAAAGAACTCTAATGGAGTCCTAAACATCGATTCCACAGGGAGCTCAAAATTCTTATGGTTATAACGTCAAACACAATATTTAAACTATAAAACTTAAGTAAGCAAAACAAATCTAAAGCAAATTAATGAGCGTTAAATGAAATGAAGTTAAAAGAACTAAATTAACAAAACTAATTACTATACTTCAAAAGTAAACTTATAAAGTCTAAACAAAGTTTTGAAACAGAGTGTTCAAGTTTAAGAAAACATCCCTTCCCTTTACAATAAGTTTATGAAATGTAAAGAAATTAAAATCATTTAAAATACATATAAAATTATATTGTGCCAATTAGGAGCATTTCTATTCTTTACCCTCTGAGAGTGCATAAAGAATATTGACTAATCTAGAGTTTGGTACCTAAATTTGTGGTTAGGTTGAGAGGATACTGGTGATACACCAAAATAATAAACTCTTTTAAGTACATATTTTATGCTTATTTTTGGTGATATTGCATTTTAAAGAATGATATTTTTCATTTTTTTGCAGGTATATCATTTTTAGGAATTTGGAGAAAAAATGAAAAAAAATAGATAAAATTTGGAGCCAAAACAATGAATTTTGGGATTCTGGCGCATGATGCGCCAGATCGGCGCATGATGCACTAATTGACAGAGAACTGGCTCATGATTCGCCAGATCAAAGCATGATGCACCATAGACAATTTTTTGGAAATTAAGGTGGTTCAAGACAAATTTTGCTGGAATTTTCAAAGGGACACTTGTTCTACACACCTATTGGAGCAATTCAATGTATCTAGACACTTTGAAAGGTTCTGTTATAAAGGGATATGTCTCTTAGATCAAATGACTTATCTTTTAGATTCAAAAAGTTGACTTTTTGAAGGAACTTTTAGAGGGAATTTGAAATTCTTTTAAAAGGAGGCAACCTAAAAATAAAAGAGAAGACTTCAAGGGGGCGAGAGAAGCCTTAAAAAGGGACGAGAAAGGGAGAGAGAAAGTTTGAATGAGAGGCAAGAGGAGTGAAGAGGAGATTTTTTTCTAGGGTTGTAAGAGGAGAGGGAAGCTGAAAGATTTCTTCTTCATTACACTTTTAAGATAGAATCAAGTGATATTGTAAAAAGAGAAAGGCTTGGAGAGAACTTTTAGGGATTCACTTAAGAAGGACTGTGAGATAAGCTATGCCTTTTAATTCTTTTATATTGCAAACTTGTTTTTATATATGAAATCCGTGTTTTGTCGTATCCTTCTCATGAATTATGAGTAGTCTTATTTATTTATCTCCCTACTTTGAGATATGGTTTTGTGAAAAATTGATTTTTTTTCATATGACTTTAAATGTTAATAATTTGTGATGATTTGAACTTTGATCTCCATTTAATTTTCAATCTGGCAAATTGAAATGTTAAAACTTGTTAAGAAACATATGTTCTTAAAAGGGATATAATTTCTACGGCATAGGGAGAATAACATTTGATTTCATGGGAGAGTATGTTATCCATCAGATTGGGTGCAAATAAATAAGGGAACATACTTTGTTGGATGTAAAATTGGAGATTTTAAGGTAACATATTAAAATCCCCAATTTGGTCCAATTGATTGGAAACTAATTTTAAATTGTTAGCCCTCTTGTGATGGAGTAGTGGGAGCTCTGGAGTGGCAGCTGGTTTCGTCCCAGTATAACCACAGAATTAGGGACCAAACTCTGGATTTGTCAATGTTCCTTACAACACTCGAAAAAGGGTAAAGAATAAAATTGCTCCTATTTGGCACAAAATAGTTTTTATATATATTTTTTCAAATGATTTCAATTTATTCACAATCCATATACTCATTGTAAAGGGGGAGGATGCTTTCTTAAGTTTGAACTTTCCGTCAAAACAAAAACTTTATTTTGTTTTTGTAATTTAACTTTTGAAAAGTTAGTTCTTAGTTAGTTAACTTTATTTTTCAACTGCATTTTATATAGCATTTACCTTAGTAGTTAATTTTCAAACTTTGCACTTTACTTTTATTTATATATTTTTAATTCTAAAATGATTTCAAAAACTTATTTAAAGGATTTTCCAACTTCTCTATGAGATCGATATCTAGGACTCCATTAGAGCCCTTTATTTCTTGAGCGATACATATACTTTCTTTGATTTTAATGGGGACTTGACAGTTTAAAAAGAGTCTTAAAAGATAAACTATTTTCATAAAAGTTATTTTTGTTGGGATTATACTACATATTTATTATATATCTGCCTTGTGTAATTTTGTAAAATTACACACTAAATCCACCCGCATCAAGTTTTTGGCAGCATTGTCGGGGAAGTAATGGAAATTATGATAAAATATTTTATTATATATATCC
>NW_018251375.1:57544-62026 GCF_001263595.1 Phalaenopsis equestris | reverse complement strand
ATATATATCTATATATTTACAAAACAACTCCCAAGCAAAACTAAACATCTGAACTTCCAAAAGCAAGAAGAGACATAAGACTGTTCATGGCCACAATCGCAGCCCCATCAATCATTTTTGCACTCTGAGGTAAGGAATTTGAAGCTGGTCCCCCTGAGTTAGTAAGTGTAGGGAGGGGGAGAGGGTTGTGGACACCTCAGGATGATCGGCATTAGCACCTTCTGTAGCTAGGAAATTTGCATAAATTTGCAGGTCTATTAGCTTCCCTATACACAAATGAAAAATGAATCTTGCTTTCAGTGCTGAGCTTTTTAATTCTGTGGATCCATTGATAGATATGTGGAAGACATCTTAGAATTGAGCAACACCACCAGCAGGGAGGAGTCCATTTCAGCAATAATCCACTGCCAATTATTCTTCTTAGCAAAATTTAAAGCCCAAAATAGAGCAGCAGCTTCAGTTTCCAAAGCATCCTCAGCTATATAAGGGGCCTTATTGAACAGCAAAGTCTTCCGTTCGTGATCTCTTAAAATTCCCCCTCAAAGTCTTCCCTTTGTGATCTCTGAAAATTCTCCCAATACCTGCTCTCTTGTTTTTGTAACTTCCATCAGTGTTAATTTTAACTAAAGGATAAGGATGTCTCTCCCATCTCACCTTGATAATTTTAAAGTGATTAGCACCCATGTAAGTTGTGGTCTGCAGGATCATGGGGAACTTCCTCCGGTGTATTAACTTGTTTAGGTAAGCCCAGCAGTTAGACATCACCCATGTGGCACTGTCCTCCCTATCCTCATGTTTGGCCATGTTTCTAGCTATCCAAATAAACCAATCAACAATGAAGGGAATTGGCATGAGGTTTAACTCTTTCTAGTCTTTAGTGCAGTCTGTAATATTATCCCAACCAATGTTAATCAGGTTGATGTTCATTTGGGAAGTTAGTCTATTCCAAACCTCCTTAGCAAAGCTGCACCTGAAGAATAAATGATCCCTTGTGTCCTGATCAAGCTTGCATAGGTGGCATATTGAAGGACCTTTCAGGCCTTTAAGTTTTAGAATATCATATGTGGGGAGAAGGTTATTAAGAACTCTCCAAGAAAAGAACAGCATGGAAGGGGTGAGGTGTTTTTGGAAAGAGAAGATATTCCACTAGCAAGTGTCCCAGCAGTACAGATAGTTCTGGATGTCTTTTGAGATACTAGCTCTAGTCCTGTTCAGCAAGTTGAGTTGGTCCTTATTTTTTCTATCAAATTGAATAGTAGAGATGTAGCTAGCAGATTGCTCCTTCAGTAAACCCCTCAAGAAGTCCTCAGACCAAACATTGTCAACCCAGCAGTCCTTGACCAATAAATCCCCCTCCTTTTCATCCTGCAAAGGTTCCAAACAGTAATTAAAACACCAGTTATCTTTCCAGAAAATTAATATTCCCTTGTCCCAACTCCCATCTTAGCAGCGTATCAATGTCTTCTCTGGCCTTGAGCATCTGAACCCAAATTCTGGAGTCTCCCACCTTCCTGGTGACCTCCCCAGGGTGAACAAACTTGCAGTATTTGGCCAGCATGAAATTGGCCCATAAGCTTTCATTTTGTCTGAATTTAATCCACAGCTTACACAGGCTAATGTGTTGCATCTGGTGCAAACCTTTAAAACCTAAACCCCCAGCCTCCCAAGGTTTAGCCACTTTTTGTCAACTAGCCTAAGCCACTTGTTTTCTATTCCCAGCCCACAGAAATCTGTTGAAAGTTCTTTCCAGCATCAAAAAGGTACTTCTTTTCATTGTAGCCACTTGGAGAGCATACAAATGGATAGAGGTAAGAGTGCTCTTCAGTAGGGTAATCCTACCACCATTAGACAAAAAGGAGTTAGACCACCCTTGAAGAGTAGACGTTATCTTATCAATAACCTCATCAAATTAAATCAATTTTTTTTCTTCCTCTGGTAAGATGGATCCCCAAATATTTGAAGGGGAGGCTCAAGCTAGAGAAACCAGTGTAAGAATACATCCATTGCTTGATTGGTAGAGAGGCTTTTTTGCTGATCAGGATCTCACATTTGTCCTTGTTTACCTTTATCCTTGACAACTGTTGGAAATGTTGAAGACATTCCATAATGCTCTTGGTAGCAGGCTTAGAAGCCCTAGTGAACAACAGGATGTCATCAGCAAAGATCAGATGGCTGATGTCCATCCTAGCTCTATTGTGATAAGAGTTGAAGCTTTTCCTATTCTCCTTGCACTCCATCAGTCTAGAGAAATAGTCCAACACCAGTATCAAAATGGTGGGGGACAAAGGGTCCCCTTGTTTAAGTCCTCTGGTGGCTTTAAAGAAACCATGGGCTTTACCATTTATAAAAACTGAGTTTATGTTATCCTCAGGCCATCTTTTAATCATCTTACAACATTCCCTGGAAAAACCCCTAGCCTCCTAACATTCAATGATGAAATCCCAGTTGACCATGTCATAAGCCTTCATTAGATCAAGCTTAAAAATTGCATTTCTCCCTCTGCAAGGTTTCTCCAAATCCTGCAGAAGTTCTTGAGCCAGGAGGATGTTATCCCTAATACTTCTGCCTTTCACAAAGGCAGCTTGGTTAATGCTAACAAGTTGAGGTAAAACAGGCTGAAGCCTGTGGACAATGATTTTGCTTATGATCTTACTTATGGCATTGTATAAACTCAGAGTTCTGTACTGCTTCCAGCTATCCTTGATAGAGGTCTTTGGGATAAAAACAATAGTAGAGGCATTGAAATAGTTAGGGAATGAGTTTCCTTTGAAAAAATGTTGAATAGCTTTGATCACCTCTTCCTTGATGACTTCCCATGCCTTCTTATAGAAGTCTGAAGTAAACCCATCCGGTCTAGCAGATTTGGAACTATCAATAGAATTCAAAGCAGATTTTATCTCCTCCTCATCCGACATATCATTTAAGTGCAGATTAGTAGTGAACTTTTTGTTGTCTGTAAACAAATTGCTATCAATTCACACTCTATCACTGATGGTCCCATTCATTAGGCTTTGGCAATACTGCACAGCACTTTCAGCAATTTCCTCTTCCTTCCTGAGCCAAGTGCCATTCTGATCCTTGATAGAGTGGATAGTGTTGCATTTCCTTTGGTATTTGATGCAAGCATGGTAGAATTTAGTGTTCCTATCTCTTTCAGCAAATTTGGTTTTTGCTGCCTTTTGTTGAAGGAAATGGTCCTGCCACTGGATAGCATTTAAGAGTCTCTCATTAGCCTCAAGAAGAATAGCCTCATCAATCCTTGCTTTGCTATGCTCCTCCTCCAACTCAGTTACCACCTTTTCAGCCTTGTCAACAATCAGTAAGAGGTCTCCAAAAGTGTTCCAGGTCCACTGCTTAAGGGCTTTAGCTACCTTCTTCTGATTAAGCCAAAGGTTGATGAAGGGGTTAAGGTGAAGGTCTTTCTTCCAATGTTCTTTAATAATATTCAAGAAAGTTAAGTGCTGAGACCACACATTCAAGTATCTGAAGGAGCTTTTCTGGCAAGTCATCTTATTTCCTATAGTGATCAGTAAAGGCCTGTGGTCAGAACCAGCTAGGCTTAGATGGGTAACAGATGTCTGTAAGAACTGTTTCATCCAATTGTCATTAGCATGAACTCTATCCAGCCTCTCCCACAAATCCTTCCTTCTCCAAGTAGGAGAAGAAACACAATTGAAGAGAACCACAATTGAATTCCCCCCCCGCCAGCCAGGCCTTGTCAATTGATCCTTGAATGAGCTGCAAGGATTCCCACAAATCAATTCTAGCTACTTTAGAACTGCCAGCATTGACAAAAGAAACAAAAACTTCCATATCCATAAAACTGAGATTTCCATAAACCTGAGATTCATATGTAAGATTTGGGTGTGGTTAAGTAGGATAGAGCACTTCATTTATTTCCTAAAAAAACCCAAATTTTGTTGCTAGTATTAGTGAACAAATTGAAGCCAGGGAAGGCTTTAACAATTTTCAGAGTGTTGAGATGAACCATGGGTTCCAAAATGGCAATACACCAAAGTTTATGCTTCTTATTTAGATATTTAAGTCTTTTCAATGATAAGGGGTGGGCAATCCCCCTAATGTTCTGACATAACAAATTAATCATGGGGATGGGGGAGAAGAGTGAGGTTGGGACCTGGACCTAGTCCTCCCTCTATTTTTATTTGAACCCATTTTTGTCTGATTGATATGGACCTCCAAACTCTAAAGGTCCTTGCCTTTTCCAAGATCTTGTCATTCAGATTTATAATTCTTTTTCTTCTTAGCTTTCTGAATTTTCCAATCTGACTCCAGCTCTTTATTCATATCTTCTACAAGTTTCTGACTAGAGGGTTCCACCACTGAGTCCACCACCGGATGCTTCACATTTCTAGGAGATAAGGAGGTAAGTAACACCTCCCCCACTCACTCAGCCACTGATTGAATCTCCAATTCCTTAGCCTTTGTAGATATTTGGCCAGCAACTTTGCTGCCAACTCTAAC
>NW_018251375.1:45920-48082 GCF_001263595.1 Phalaenopsis equestris | reverse complement strand
AATTAGATGCCAATTTGGAGGTTAAGGCAATCAATTGGGTGAAATTTGGGGACTTAGCCAATTTGGGGCTAAATTTGGGAATTTTGGATTTAGGCCAAAATCAAATAGATTTGAGACTTCAACAAGGCCAATTGATGGTTGATTTTGATGTATAGGCATGTTATAAAGATTTTGCAACATTAATTGAGGCCAATTGACTAGGCTATGGGTTCAATTTGGTGAGATTAGGTCATGTGGTCAAAATTTGGGTTTTGACCCAAATCAAAATTGGGCTCAAATCATGGGCCAATTGAGCTTGGACTTGGTTTAGTTTGATCATATAAAAAATGAATTTGAGTTTAGGATTGGAATTGGGGTCAATTGAGATCAAATTGATGGACATTTGAGTTGGATTTGGAGAAATTTGGGTCTTTAAAGGGTAATTTGGGGATTTTGGTTGAAGTTGGTCAAATTGGCCAATTTGGGTTCAGACGTAGTTGGGAAAAATGAAATTGAGAATAATTGGGATTTATTGGGATTTTCTGGGAATTTTTGGAATTTTTGGAATTTTGGGTCCAAGAGTGGTATTTTGGTAATTTGGGGGTGCTTTAGGGGTAAGAGGCCAAGATGGGTATTTTGGTATAGTTTAGGTACCAATCATCTCCAATAATCCATGGGCCAACGGAAATCCCATTTTGGGTCCCCTACATAGTGTTCTTAGCCAAACCATAGCCCTAGGACTAGTAGGTTTAGGGGACCATCTACCTGAGTATCCCAAAAGATCAAGGGATCTAGGCTAGAAATTTGAGTTCAGGGTTGTGAGTGATTGTGGGTACAGATAATTGTAGTGAGTGCCTTAGCTCCAAACCAACACCCAAGGTCAACCCTAAGGTCCAACAATCCTAAGGGTGGCTCATCTTGAGTTTCCCTTACAGTGTCCCACCTACTAAGTATTTAGAGGTTGAGAGCAACATGTGGAACTTCAAGTTGAGTGGACTAGAGGGTAGAATTTCTAATGGAGAGAGTTCCATGTCTAGTTTTCTAGGAATAGTCAACAGGAGGAAAAGTCTTATGGCTAGACCCTAGGCTACTAAAGAGGAAAAACTAAACCTCAACCAAAAATGTGGTCAACAATTGTTAAACTCATTAGCACCTGAATCAATCAGATCATGTGGAGATTTATCACAAAGATTATAATCTAAATATTTCCCACCAAAATTCTAATTTAAATTTTTCCACCTTCAAAAATTGTTAAACTTAGAAATGATATCACATCTTTTTTGAGTTTGAAAGGGAATCAATTTATGAAGCCGGGGAAAGATTTAAAAATCTCCTATGAAAGTGTCCACACCATGCGTTACCAGATTAGTTAATAATTCAAACTTTTATAATGGGTTGTTTGGATCTCTTAGATCGATAATTGATTCTGCTATTGGTGGATCATTAATGTCAAAACCATTTGATGAAGCATATTTATTAATTGATGAGATGGCTACAAAAAACTTTTTATGGCCCTTTGAAAGGGAAAATCCAAAAAGAGTAGCTAGTTTTCATGATTCTGATGCAATATCTATGTTAGCTGCCAAATAATTGCAATATCTATGTTAGCTGCTCAAATAGCTACTATATCAAAGAAGATAGATCAATATAGAATGAATTATTCTAAGACAGCACCTGTGCTTGAGGAAAACTTATTGGGACAAATAATAAAATTTGAATCTTCTTATGAGAATTTAAATGCAATAAATAATCATTTTAATAACCCTTATGCCAATTATTATAATCTTGGATGAAAGAATCAACCAAATTTTAGTTTGAGTAACAATAACTCTAATGCTGCAAATCCGCAATGGGAAAACAATACTGCAAACCCATTGGGAAACTCCAACAATCAAGGGAATCAAGCTTATAAACCTTATTACCCCCCATGATATAATAATTTACAAAGTAAGGAGAAAAAGATATCAATGGAAGAATTGATATTGCAAATGGGTAGTCAATTACCAAGTCAAGGAGCTGCAATTAGAAACATGGAAAATCAATTAGGATGTACTGCTACCACACTTAGCAATAGAACTCAAGAAACATTGCTTAATAATGTTGAAGTAAATCTTAAAGATCAGAACAAAGATCAAATTAAAGCTATTCAACTGAGAAGTGGAAAAGAATTAGAAAATAGAGTT
>NW_018251375.1:20620-45312 GCF_001263595.1 Phalaenopsis equestris | reverse complement strand
GAAAAGGAATTAACTATGAGAGTTAATGATCAAGAGGTTACATTTAATATTGCAAAATCAATGAGATACCCTGTAATAGAGCAAGAGATTGAATGCTTAAGAATGTCTTCAGAATGGATGTTAACAAATATTTATGCCATGAATATTTTAAGAAGACTTTTAAAAGAGAAATTGAAAAGGAATATATGGAATACTAAGATGAGGATAAAATTCACGATGAATCTATGGAAGTGAGTAAAGAGGATTTGCATTATGTTTAGAAAAAAATATGAAATGTTAGATCCTACAAAAAGTAATAATAATTTGATTTCATCTATTGAGAAACCTTCTTAACTAGAACTGAAAATAATTCCTACACATTTGAAGTATTCATTTTTAGGAGATTTATGTAAATTAACTGTTAAAGTATCGTCAGAATTAATTGAATCATAAGAACAACAGTTTTTGGAAACTTTAAAAAGATATAAGAAAGCATTTGGATGGACATTAGCTGATATTATGGGAATCAATCCTTCAATTGGTATGCATAAAATATTATTAGAATATCAACATGAACCAAGAGCTGATCCTCAAAGGAGATTAAACCTTATGACGAAAGAAGTTGCAAAGAAAGACATTTTAAAATGGTTAGATGCTGGAATTATTCATCTTATGTCAGATAGTGCTTCCTAAGCCAATTCACTGTGTTACAAGGAAAGAAGGTGTGACAGTAGTGATAAATGAGAATAATAAATTAATAACAACAAGATAAGTCACTGGTTGGAGAATCTACATAGATTATAGAAAATAAAATTCTGCCACCCGGAATGATCATTTTTTCTTACCCTTGTTGGACCAGACGTTGCATAGATTGGCTGGGCATAAATATTTTTATTTTTTAGATGGATATACCTGTTATAACCAAATATCTATTTCTCTAAAAGATCAAGAGAAAACAACATTTACTAGTCCTTATGAAACTTTTACTTTTTGACGAATGCCCTTTGGATTATGTAATGCACCTCTAACATTTCAAAAATGTATGATGTCAATTTTTAGTGATTTGATTGAAAGAGGGATTGAAGTCTTTATGAATGTTTTTTCTGTATTTGGAACTTCAATTAAAATATGTCTAAATCATTTAGAGAAAGTTTTGGAACGTTGTGGAAAGACTAATCTCATATTAAATTGGGAAAAATGTCAATTTATGATTGCAGGAGGAATTGTGTTTGGGCATAAAATTTCAGAAAATGACATGGAAGCAGATCCTGCAAAAATACAGGTTATATCAAACTTACCTCCACATAGTACGATAAAAGGAGTTAGGAGCTTTTTAGGACATGCTAGATTTTAGAGAAGATATATTGAAGACTTTCAAAAATTACTAAACCTTTATGCCAACTTCTGGAAAAAGATACAAAATTTGACTTTAATCAAGATTTTCTTAAGGCCTTTTCTATAATTGTTTCACCTGATTGGGAGAAAACTTTTGAATTAATATGTGATGCTAGTGATTATGCAATTGAAACTATTTTAGTGCAGAGATATGATAAAATTTTTAAAGTTATATACTATGCTAGAAAAACTCTTAATGATGCTCAAAATAGTTACACCACCACTGAAAGAGAATTATTAGCCATTGTGTATGCTTTTGATAAGTTTAGGTCATATCTAATTGGAGCTAAATGTGTTGTGCATATGGACCATTTAACTATTAAATATTTGATGTAAAAGAAGGATGCTAATGTAAGAGTAATTAGATGAGTACTTCTTATGCAGTTGTTTGATTTTGTAATAGTGAATAGAAAAGGGACTAATAATCAAATTGTTGATCATCTGTCTAGGCTAGAAAAAGAAGAAATACTTGATTTTGAAAAGAGTGTTAATGCTAATAAAATGGATTGATCTATGAGATTAGATACTGCATTATTAGCATACAAGACAACCTATAGGAATGTCGCCATATAGATTACTTTTTGGGAGAACTTGTCACTTGCCATTTGAATTAGAGCATAAAGCTTATTGGGCGATAAATGGCGATAAATGAATTCAATTTCTGAATTCAATTTCAATTTGAAAGATGGTGGTGAAAAAAGATTATTGCAATTGAATAAGCTTGAGAAAATTAGGAATGAATCTTACGATAATGCTAGGATTTATAAGGAAATATGGCATGATCAAAAATTAATAAAAAGAGAATTTGAACATCGACAAGAAGTTTTATTATATAATACAAGATTTAAATTATTTCTTAGAAAATTGAATTCTAGGTGGAAAGGGTCATTCAGAGTTATAAAAGTCTATCCCTATGGGGTAGTTAATATTGAAGACCCTAAGACTGGAAACATATTTAAAGTGAATAGGCACAGATTAAAATTATATTTTGATGGATAATGACCAGCTTCTAAAAAGACTGTAATGTTGGGTCAACCAGAATAAGACTGAGAATGTCAGGCTGACAACATTAAATTAAGTGCTTTTTCGGAGACAACCCATTTTTATCATTTTTTAGTTTGCTTTTGAGTTTTTTTTGGTTTGAAATATTTCACATATATTTATGTTTAAGTTAGTATGTCGTTTGTGTATTTGAGAAAAATATTTATAAACATCTTTATTTACGTAATTTTATGGAAAAATTAAGAATATAATGGATCCAAATCAAAACGGTGAAGTTTTTGGAACTGGCGCATGATGTGCCGAATTCTAGAGAGCTGGCGCATCAGTAACAAAAATGACTAAAACAAGTTAAAAAGCAGTTTTTGATGGTTTTGTCTCCATTTTACTCCTAAAAACTGACTCCAAAACATATTTTAGGGGAGAAAATGAAGGAAGAGTCACCACTTGTCAAATCTTATGGCTTCCCACTATAAAAACTCCGCTAGATTTGGACTTTTCAACCGGATAAAGTTCATCAATTTTGATGTGCAAAATTTACATGATCGAGTTCTAATGAGAAAGAGGCTTATCAAAGAAAGGGGATTTGTGAATTGAGGATTCAACATGCCAAATACTTGAGTGGAAGTGACTATTGCACAGAGGCGCTAAGAAGTGCTTTGCTACACTACTGCCACTATTGTTGTTCCTGTAGTAAGAGAATTTTATGCAAATCTTCGTGGGATCAACCAATGAATGATATATGTGTAAGGCAACTTTGTGTAGTTTACTCCTTCAAGAATAAATGAGTTGTTTGTGATTTAGAATGTGCCTATCTGCCATTATGCAAATTTTAACCATACGAGAGATAATATGAATGAACCCTACCGCTACCATACAGATGAATATGCAAATTAGGATACCAGAGATGGTGGAAATGTAAGTTTTCCCTTTCCATTTTTAAAACTAGTTTAAAAAACCTGGCACTTCTTCATTGCATCAAAATTATTGCCTACCATAAAAATTAGTAAGGTAACTAAGGAGAGTGTCATTCTGAACTACTGTATCCAAACTGGAAAACCTGTTATACTTGTTGATATTGGTGCAATAATTATGAAATATATTTTGGGTTTGATCGTCAATGGATCTGCTTCTAGACTCGAACATCCATCCACTATTTTTCTACTATGTAGTCAATCACAAGTACCTTATGAAAGATGGGGAAAAGTGATTTTTCCTTGGAATCTTATGGAACTAGAATTATATTGCAACTATTTTGGAATGGAAGATGAAAATGATATGAATGTGTTGATGGATCAAGAATCTCAAAATTCATCACCTGTTTAGCCCTACTAAAACTCGAGTGCACTTTTGAAGAAGATTGAAAAGGAGGTGCATAATCTCATGCATGTGATTAGGAATATTATTGAAATGTTGGATCATCTGGATTGGAGATTAAAGAAACATTTTGAACATACTGGGCATATTAAAGATGGTTTGGTACGCATGTTCAAGAAAAATTCTTGGATTGAGGAGGAAAATTCAACTGATGAGTTTCCATTTCAACCCTTCTACAGCTTGTATGTGCACTACCAATCTATGGGAGATATCTAGAAAGACTATTGGAAAGAAGAAGTTTGAACATAATTTATAAACGAAACTTCTGTTTAGTATTATTTATTTTTAGTTATTTTGTTGTGTTAGATTACATTTCCTTTCTATTGTTACACATTATCTATGTTTATGTTTGAATTTTGATATTTAGATTTCAGTGTTAGGATGTTGGTTTGCTTTAGACACTGAATTTGATGTTTATTGGCCTGAAAAATGTTAATTTATTAGAGCGCAGATTTTATATATAAATGTGAGTTTTGTGTTTTTCGTGAAAGTTTGGTGCTAGTGTGATGTTTAATTATGCTTAGAATGGTTCATTTGAGTCAAATAGAGGTTGATGTAAAGCGGTACAGAGCAGATTTTCATAAAAACTGAAATCTGGTGGATTTAAGCTCTGGTGCATGATGCGCCAATTTACAGAGCTTTGGCACATGATGCGCCAACATGACGCAAGATGCACCAAAGCTCCAAACATGCTATGTAGCCTAGAAAATTGCAAAATCGCAACAAATAAACTCCATTTTCGTAGCTTAAGTCATCTCCTACCTAAAGACCTTGGTCTAGGGAATCACATTGTGGGCGAAAGAGAAGGATTCAAAGGCTAAAAACCATAGATTTCATGTTCTCTTGGTAAGAGCTTCACTTTAACTTAAACATTTTTTATTTTCACCATGGATTTGGGAGATCCAAAAGTTGGGATTTTTGATGAAAAAGTTTGAAGAAAACACATGGTGAAAAGTTTCTTACCAAATAATCTTACTTGAGGATTTAGATTTTTAATTTATCAATTTATTTGGAATTATTTGGATTTTTGTAGAATTTTCAAATGGCTCCCCGAGTTAAGAGAGGAAGGTCATTCGAAGATTTTGATGCACAAAGATTTATTAGTTTTAAAGCCCATCATTATTACAATACTCAAATGGAGATAAGAAGAATGATCTAAGAACGGGAGTTTGCAAACTCGGGTGGCGAGATTGAGAGACTAATTCTGGCCAAAATCTGGGAAAGATTCTGCTATTTCACTATCGTAGCAATTATCCCGATGGTTCGGGAGTTTTATGAAAACCTGAGATTCAGTAATGAAGATCACATCCTAGTTAGAGTTTTATGCAAAACTAATTAATGTGTTGCATTCGTGATGGATGATTCATCACTGTATGAAGTGATTGCATTTTTGACTGATGGAAGTGGGGAGTGGAAGATTGAGAATAATAAGATAGTTAAATTCCTTGCTTCCATGTTGATTATTCAATCAAAAGTGTGGCAAAACTTCATTTGGCTGATGTTACAAAAGATAGAGTTATAATAAATTATTGCATCCAGAATATGAAAGCAATAGATGTTGGTGCACTTATAGTTCAACATGCTCGAAGTATAGCTGGTAGTTCTACTTCTGGTGGTTCGGGATTCCTTGCCTTGATTTTCAATTTATATGAACAATCAGGAGTAGAGTCCCATAGAAATGAAGAAAGATTACAACCATAGAATCCGATTGGGGGCATATGCTTCAGAGAGTGGAATCATTTGTTGAATCTAGAGGTGGAAGAAGGGATAGGCCCTCTACATCTGGTGCAAGGGTGTCCACTTCTCGATCTGCATCGCTTGAAAGTATTATGGACCAACTCATGATTAAAAAAAAGGACATAGTTAATATTCAAACTCAGTTGGGGAAGATAGGAGCAAAAAATGCTTATAATGATGAATATAAGTAGAGGAGAGTTCAACATGATATTGATTTTGAAAATGCTATGGTAAGACATCTTAGCAGTGAACCTAATGTGGACTTTCCTGCATGCCCTAGTTTCACTCCTTATGCTCCTGTTCACAATGAAGTATTAGAAGAAGAAGACGAAGAAGAAGAAGAAGAAGAAGAAGAAGAAGAAGAAGAAGAAGAAGAAGAAGAAGAAGAAGAAGAAGAAGAAGAAGAAGAAGAAGAAGAAGAAGAAGAAGAAGAAGATTATGATGATGATGAGGAAGGAGTTGAGAATTGATTTTTATGTGTTTAATTTAGTGTGTTTTCATGTTTGTTTGTTATTTGTGAGTGTATTGTAATGTACTTTTGTTTGGAACCTATTGTAGCTCAAACTTTTATGTTGTATTGTGAACCAAATCTATAATAGTAACTGTAAACTTTCACTTTTTCTATATTTTTTAAATTTTTAGTTTATTTTTTTAGTTTTTGTATTATTGTTTTCAATTCTCAGCAAGTTCTTTAGAATATATTATGTTTTATTTAATTCTTTAAAGCTTATATGTAGTTTTATAATTAGAACCTGCAGTATGCCAGAGCCTAGTTTCATAGTCAGCAATCCTCTACAGGTAAGTTTTTATTTTCATGCATTTATTGTTTTCTTTCACCTACTAAATTTTATACTAAAGATATTTTAAAATCATTTAAAAACTTATGTTTGGGGGAAAGAAAAAAAAAGTTATTTTTAAAAGAAGTGAACTAAATTTTATTTGTCCTCAATTAACAGTTTCTTTATAAACTAATTTAACATGGCCTGGGATATTAAGATTTAACTTTAAATGACTATACTTCTGAGTGTAAATATTGTGGTAACTTTAGGTAAAATTTTTTTAATAAAGAGGTTTAATTCTAAAGTTAAAGATATTTTGTATGATAAGATAAGACTACGCTTTCCGATTTAAAGAAAAGGAAGTTATTTCTTTGAAGTGTTAAGAATTTTAGAGTTTCATTTAAGAAGAAAAGAATGAGACTTTATGAAAAAATCATAAACTAATATGAATTTATAAAGGAAGAAAGGTATAGAGTTTTAACTTTAAGAAGACGATAGTGAAGTTCAAATTTATTAAAGGCTATCCAGCTATAGTAATCCTCACTTGAAAAAAAAAGAGAAAAAGAAAAAGAAAAGAAAGGATTTAAAAGATCCTAAAAGAAAAAAAAAAGAGAAAATAAAAGAAAAGAAAAATAAAAATAAGTGAGGAGAAGCTTGAGGAGATGCCTAATCAAAACTTGGCTTCACTTGAATCAACTTATATTGGAGATTTAGTAACAATCCTAGTAAAGTTTTTATGAAATTCTTTTTCATATGATTGTTATAAATGTTCTTAATATGACAAATTGCAATTCTTCTTGAAATGAATAGAGATTCTGAATTCTTAAATTTAATTGTATCTTAAATTTAATTGTATAGTATTCCTAAACTTAGAGTTTGAATATAAGTTATTATAGGTTTTACTTAAAAGGTTTTTCTTAATTTTAGTCATTCTATTTATTAAACTAAAGTATAGAAGTTATATGTTAATCTCTATCCCAACTCATATGTTTTTCTTAGTTTACATAGTTAAAGTGTCACTTGAGGACAAGTAACATTTAAGTTTTGGAAATTTAGATACACCAAAATAATGTACTATTTTAAGTACAATGTGCAATTTTATGTATACATTTTATGCTTATTTTTGGTGATATTAAACTTTAAAGAAAGGTATTTTCATGATTTTTTTGCAGGTATAACATTTTTAGGCATTTGGAGCAAAAAATGACAAAGCGGATGAAATTTGGAGCCAAAACAATGAATTTTTGGATTCTGGCGCATGATGCTCCTTTTGACGGAGAACTGGAGCATGGTGAGCCAGATCGACACATGATGCACTAGAGACAGCACTAGAGACAACTTTTTGCAAATTAAGGCGGTTTGAGACAAATTTTATGCGAACTTTCAAAGGGACACTTGTTCTACACAACTATTGGAGTAATTCAATGCATATACACACTTTGGAAGGTTCTTTTATAAAGAGATATGTCTCTTTGATCAAATGAAATATCTTTTGAATTCAAAAGAGTTGACTTTTGGAGGGAATTTCGAATTCTTTTCAAAGGAGGCAGCCCAAAAATAAAGGATAAGACTTCAAGGGGCCGAGAGAAGGCTTAAGGAGGGATAAGAATGGGAGAAAGAAAAAGTTGGCGTGAAAGCCAAGAGGAGAGAAGAGGAGCTTTTCTTCTAGTGTTGCAAGAGGAGAGGGAAGGTGAGAGATTTCTTCTTCATTACACTTATAAGAGAGAATTGAGTGGGATTGTGATGAGAGAAAGACTTGGAGAACTCTTCTAGGCATTTGCTTAGGAAGGATTGTGAGATAAATTTTGTCTTTTATTTCGAGATAAGTTGTGTCTTTTATTTCTTTTTTTTTTGTAAACTTATTTTTTAACTTATTTTTTTATATAAAATATGTGTTTTGTTGTATCCTTCTCATGAATTCTGAGTAGTCTTCTTTATCCTTCTCCCTACGTTGAGATATGCTTTTGTGAAGAATTGGTTTTGTTTCCTATGGTTTTAAATGTAAATAATTTGTGATGATTTGAAATCCGATCTTAATTTACTTTTTGATCTGACCGATTGAAATGTTAAAACTTGTTGAGAAACATATGCTCTTAAAATGGATATGATTTCTACAACATAGGGAGAATCACATTTGATTTCATGGGAGAGTATGTCATCCATGAAATTGGGTGCAGAATTGGAGATTTTAAAGTGACAGATTAAAATCCCAAATTTAGTCCAGTTGATTGGAAACTTACCCCTCAAGGGAGGGAGTAGTGGGAGCTCTAGAGTGGCAGCTGATATCCTTCTAGCCTAACCACAAAGTTAGGGACTAAACTCTGGATTAGTTAATGTTCTTTATAACACTCAAAAGAGGGTAAAGAATAGGACTGCTCCTATTTATGACAAAACTATTTATATATATATTTTCAAACGATTTCAATTTATTCACTATCTATATACTCATTGTAAAAGGAAAGGATGCTAACTTAAATTTAAACTTTCCCTCAAAACAAAAATTTTGTTTAGTTTTCATAATTTTACTTTTGAAAAGTTAGTTCTCAGTTAGTTAATGTTGTTTTCAACTGCATTTTATATAGCATTTGCTATAGTAGTTAATATTCAAATTTTGCACTTTACTTTTGTTTTTTTATTTTAATTTTGAATTATCTTCAAAAACTTATTTAAAGAATTTTTCAAATTCCCTGTGGGATCAATATCTAGGACTCCATTAGAGCCCTTTATTACTTAAGCGATACGTATTCTTGAGTTGATTTTAATGGGGATTTGGTAGTTTAAAGAGAGTTTTAAAAGATAAACTATTTTCAAAAAGATATTTTTGTTAGGATTATATTACATATTTATTATATACCTGTCGTGTGTAATTTTGTAATATTAAAAAATATTTGTAAAATTACACACTAAATCCGCCCACATCAACTTGCTGCCACTCCAGAGCTCTCACTTCTCCCTTGGCTGAGTGCTAGCAATCGCTTTATTTTCCAAGCAACTGGACCAAATTGGGGATTTTAATCTGTCACCTTAAAATCTCTAATTATGTGCCCATCAAAGTATATTTCATTATTTATTTGCATGCATCCCCATGGATTACATTCTCACCCATGAAATTGAATGTGACACTTACCTTATTGTAGAAAGCATAGTCCTTTCGGATCGTATGTTTCTCAATAAATTGTAACTTTTCAATTGGCCAAGTTGAAAAGTAAATGAATATCAGAGTTAAAATCATCTCAATTTATTGACATTTAAAACCTTACAAAACAAAACTAATTCTTCACAGAACCATATCTCATTGTACGGAGAAAGATAAAGAAAACAACTCAGAATTCATGAGAAGGATACGACAAAATATAGATTTCATATATAAAAAGAAGTTTACAAAACAACAAAAAGAAAATAACACAACTTATCTCACACTCCTTCCCAAGCAAATCCTTAGAAATTTTGTTTAAGCACTTTCTCTCTTTACAATCACACTCAATTCTCTATTAGAAGTGTAATGAAGAAGAAATCTCTCACCTTCCCTCTCCTCCTACAACACTAGAAGAAAATCCTCCCTTCTCTCTGATGCCAAAAGCTTTCTCTCTGTCCCATGGCACCTTTTTCCTATAGACTTCTCTTTTTTTAATTAGTGCCAGCCTCCTTTCAAATGGAATTCAAAATTCCCTCCAGTTTTGCACCAAAAGTTGCACCTTTTTGCTTAATAGATAAGTCCCTTCATCAAAAAGACATATATCTTCATTAAAAATCCTTCCAACGTATCTAGATGCAGTAAAAAACTCCATAGGACGTTTGAATTGCTTGAAGGCTTCAAAAACCACTCAAAAATAGTCACAAACTGCCTTACTCCATCTTAATTCATTTCTAGTGCTTTTGGCGCCTTTGACGCCAGCCTAATGATGTCCACTATGTTCTCTGGATTCTGGCACTTACGGCACCAACGTAGCACTTCTAGGGGCACTTCTTTGTAAAATTATGTCTTTGGCGCCAATTTCTGACGTTTCTAGCACCAACTCTCTAGAAAATGATGCTTTAGGCACCAATCTAACGCCTCTCGCACCAGGATCATGAAAATCTCCATTTTGGCCCCAAATTTCCTCATTTTAGCTACTTTTGCACCAAATGCCTAAAATTGATATTCCTACAACAAAAAACATGAAAATAATCTTTTTAAAGTGCAATATCAGCAAAATAAGTATAAAATGAATACAAAAAATTGTACATTATTTTGGTGTATTAAAATCCTCCAAACTTAAATGTTACTTGTCCTCAAGTGACCCAAACTACATAAAAATATAACTTACGGCAGAGATTAACTTATAAACTTTAATATCCTTTAATAATTTTGAACTTCACTATTCTCTTCTAAAAGTCAAAACTTTTTACTCTCCTTCTCCTTATAAATTTATACTAGCTTTGAAGATTTTTCATAAAGTCTCATTCATTTCTTCCTAGATGATACTCTAAGATTCTTAATACTTCAAAAATAAAATTTCATTTTCTTTAAATAGAAAAACGTAGTCTTATTCTTTTATACTAATTATCTTAACTCTAGAATTGACCTTCATTATAAAAGATTTTTGCTTAAATTTACCATAATATTTACAAACAAAAACATAGTTATTTAAAATTAAACTCTAATATCCATGGTCATGTTAAATTAATTTTTAAAATTATAGTTAATTAAGGACTAATAAAATCTAGTTCACTTATTTTAACAAAATGTTTCTTTCCCCCTAAACTTAAGTTTTTAAATAATAAGTAAAGCATGTAGTACACAAAATTTGTAGGAAAGAAAATAGTAAAATGCATAAAGAGAAAACTAACATGTTGAGGATTCTGAAAATGAAACTTGGCTCTTGATATTTTGCAGGTGCCAACTTAAAAAGTATAGGCTTTAAAACATTAAATGAGATATAATGTATCAAAGGATTTGCTAAGAAAAGATAAATTAAGGACATAAATAGTAAAAAATAAAGGAATTATAAATGCTGAAACATAAAAGTCTACAATTTACTATTACATATACCAGTTCAATAGATCTACAAACTAAACACATAAATGTTTCACTCATACAATTAACAATGAAACAAAACAAATAACAACACATACAAACAAACAAAATGGAGAAGAGCTTGGTAATTTTGCTCTTCATCATCCTCCTCTTCTTCTTCTTCTTCTTCTTCTTCTTCTTCTTCTTCTTCTTCTTCTTCTTCTTCTTCTTCTTCTTCTTCTTCTTCTTCATGCACATAAGGCGTGAAGCTAGGGCATGTAGGAAACTCTACTGTATGGTAACCCCTCAAGAATCAAATCATTGCCTCTTCATATGCAATGTCATGCTGAACTCTTTTCTACTTATATTCATCATTGTAGTCATTTATGGCTTCTATACTACCTATTCTATTCTGCATTGCTATAAGATGTGATTGTTGAATCATTAACTGCTCCACAACATTTTCAAGTGAAACAGAACCAGAAGTAGATGGTCCTGCAGCTGATGTGGAGGGTCTATCACTACTTCCACTCCTTGATCCAACAAAGGATTCAAATTTATGCACAGTGGGTTTCCAATGTGTTTCAGTGGTTGCAATATTTCTTCACTCCTACCAAATTCTACTCCTGATTGTTCACATAAAGTGAAAATCAGGGCAAGATATCCAAAACCACTACCTGTCCCACTTCTAGAAATGCTCTAAGAATTAAGAACAATAAGAGAACCAATATCCATAACTTTTATTTGTTGAATGTAGAAATTCAGCATTGCTCTCTCCTCAATTATTTTGCTAAGGTGATTAGTTGGACGCAGCTGTGCAAGATGAAGTAATGACATGCCTTAGCTCAAATATTTAACTTGGAAGTGCAGAAATTTACTATGTGATTATTTTTAATTTTTCATTCTCCTCTTACATCAGTCAGATAGGCAATTACTTCATCATGTGATCAATCAATCATAACAAATGCAACATACAAACCATGAAATGCAATTTTCAATCCACAAAGTTTATTGATTCTTCTTTGAGTAAATTCAATGTGCTTACCTCAAACATAAATGTGATCATTTGTTATCACCCAAAGATTGGCATAGAATTCTCAAATCACTTGAAAAATGGCTACTGCGATGAAATTGCAAAAAGTTTTCCACTTCCAAGCAATAATCAACTTCTTGATATCTCCTCTCAAATTTGGAAATGCTCGCTCCTGAATCAATTTTTTTGATCCTATTTAAGAATTATAGTTATATTGGGTCTTAAAATTAACAAAGTTCCTCGCATCAAAATCTCTCGTAGGCATTCCCCTCTTTACTCTTGGAGTCATAAAAATTTCTATATAAATTCAAATAAAATCCAAATAAATTCACATAATCATAAGTTAAACTCAAAAAGTAGGAATATTTGGTAAGAAGCTTTTCATCATGGGTTCTCTTTAGATTACTTCAAAAAACTCTCAAATTTTTGAATTTCCAAAATGTTGGGTAAATCCATAGTGAAAATAAAAATTTTCTAAGTTAAAGTCTTACCAAGAGTAGATGAAATCCATGAATTTCAGGCTTTGAAATCTCCTCTAATCCACCAAATATAAAGCCCTAGGTTGAGTTTCGGCCTTGGTTAAGAAGTAGGAAATGACCCAAGCAGTAAAAATGGAGTTTTACATGGGTATTTTGCGGTTTTAAGTGGATTTGGGCTTTTTCGGGAATCTGCTGCCTCAGGCGCCAATGCCAAAAATTTTCAGATTTCAATTTTCTTCAAAAATCTGCTGAGTACCGCACCACGTAAACCTCTAATTAGCTTAATTGAACACTTAGACTCAAAGTTAAAAACTTTTATAATACATAATTTAACAAATAACACAAAAGTCACATTTATATATAAAATTTGAACGATTGTAAACTAACTATTTTCAAACCAACACACTTAATTCAGCGTTGAAATCAAGCCAACAAAATAATGTTGAAGCCTAAATATCAAAGATTTAACAAACAATACATATAAGGTTCCATGAAAAAAGTAAATCAAATACAATACAAACACATAACATGTAAAAGTAATTATAACTACAAATTTTGTACTAAAACGAGTTAAGAAATCTTCTTCACAATTCATCTTCTTGAATGGTTCCCATGCATTAGTAGTTCACGTACAAGTTGTAAAAAGGTCGGTGAGGAAATTTGTCTATCGAATCTTCTTCAACTCTAGAATTTTTCTTAAACATGTGCACCAAACCTTCTTCAATATGTCCAGTGTGTTTAAAGTGTTCCTTCATCCTCCATTCCATATGGTCATGAATTTTAGAAATATTTTCATATGAATGCCTAAGATTTCGTACCTCTTTTTCCCACTTCATAATGCTTTACAAAAGTGCATTTGAACTAAAGTAAGGATGAATAGGTAATGAATTTTGAGATTCTTGATCCATCGAAGTATTCCTATCGTTCTCCTCCACAATTCCTGTGTAGTTGTAGTAAACTTCTGGGTCCGTAGGCTTCTAAGGGAGAAGCACTTTTTCCCAACTTTCATAAGGCACTTGCAACTGCCTACATAGCAGGAATACAGTAGATAGATGTCCCAGTCCAGAATTCAATCCATTGATGATTAAACCCATAACAAACTTTACTATTAAAGCACCAACATCAGTAGGTCTTCTTGTTTGAATACAATAATTCAAAATCGCACTTTCCTTCGTCACTTTACTGATTTTCATAGTAGGAAGTAGTTTTGATGCAATAAAGAAATGTCACGCCTTTGATGCAGAATTCAAGAAAGATGAAGAAAAACTTACATGTCAGTTATATCTGGTCTCCCAACATGCATCTTCATCGATAAGGTATCGATAAAGTTTATCCACATTGTCTCTCGTAGAGACAAAATTCACATAGTGACAAATAGGAACTCTTTCAATCATAAAAATGTCGTTTATTCTTGAAGGAGTAAATTATACTCACCTACCTCGAACATAGATGACTCCTTAGTAAATTCCATGAAGATTAGCATAAAACTCTTACACCACAGAAACGACTACAACAGTAATGCATAGCAAAGTACTTCCAAGCGTCTCTATGTAATAATCTCCTCTAGTAAAGTATTTGGTGCGTTGAGTCCTTTATTCACAAAGTCTCGCTTATTGATTAGTCTCTTCTTTACAAGAACTCAATCATATTACTTCTGCACATCAAAACTGACGCACTTCCTCCTGTTGAGAATTCCATAACTAGCGATTTCTTTAGAGTGCGAAGCCATAAGATTTGAAAAATGGTGGCTTTCCTTTCATCTTCCCTTATTAAATATCCTTAGGATTCAGTTTTTTGGAGTTACTAGGAAGAAATCCCACAAAAAATGGTTAAAAATTGCTTTTGAATCGTCCAAAGTCGATTCCATTGCCGTGGTGCTTCTAACACTAATCAGACGCTTTTGGCGCCAATCTGGTGCTTTTTGCACCTAATCTTTGGAAAATGGTGCCTCAAGCGCCAATCTGGCGCCTTTGGCGCTAGTTTAGATTTTTGCAACATTTTGTTTTAAATCCATATGACTCAAATTTTGCATATAAGTCAAGAAATAAAGATGTTTTAATGTATTTTCGTAATATGTAAAACTCTCAAATACAGGAAATTCATAAAGAAAGCATATACATGTATATAATACTACTTATAAAAATAGATAAACAATAGAAAAAAAATATAAAAATGGGTTGCCACCCACAAAGTGCTTGGTTTAATGTCGTAAGCCAGACGTTCCCAGTCTTTACTTTGGGTGCTTTACTTTGGGTGCCCCAACATTCCAGTCTCTTTAAAAATTGGCCTTTGACCATCAAAACTTTGTTTCAGTCTATGCCCATTCACTTTAAATATCTTTCCAGTCTTAGGATCTTCAATATTAACAACTCCAAAGAGATAGACTTTTACAATTATGAATGGCCTTGTCCATCTAGACTTCAGTTTTCTAGGAAATAATTTCAATATTATATTATATAATAAAACTTCTTTTCCATGCTCAAATTCCTTTTTTATTATCATCATCCGATCATGTCATTCTTTTATTCTCTCCTTATATATACTAGCATTATCATAAGATTCATTCTTAGTCTCTTCAAGCTCATTCAATTGCAATAATTTTTTCTCACCAACATCTTTTAAATTAAAATTAAACTCCTTGATTGCCCAATATGCTTTATGTTTCAATTCTGCCAGTAAGTGACAAGTATTTACAAAAATTAGTCTATATGGGGGCATTCCTATAGGTGTCTTATAAGCTGTCCTATAAGTCCATAATGCAGTATCTAATCTAACAGACCAATCCATTTTATTAGGATTTATAGATTTTTCCAAAATTCTCTTAATTTCACGATTAGATACTTCTTCTAAACCACTTTTATGGGGATGATAAACAGTTGCTATTCTATGTATAATATTATATTTTTCCACTAATTTTTCAATTCGTTTGTTCCAAAAGTGAGATCTTCCATCGGTAATTATTTTTCTCAGCATTCAATATCTGGTAAAAATATTTTTGATTAAAAATTTTAAAACACTCTGAGCATCACATCGAGGTAAAGCAATTGCTTGAATCCGCTATGATACATAGTCCACTACAATTAACACATATATATTTCCAAATGAAGGTACAAATGGTCCTATAAAATCTAATCCCCAAATATTAAAGATCTTAACCTCCAAAGTAAAATTCAGAGGCATTTCATTTTATTTTGAATTATTGCATACACGTATTTCAAAATAAAAATTTAGAGGAATTTCATCTGTTTTTCAAATATTACCACTCTCTGACATCGATCACACATTTTTTTATATATATTAACGTCTCTAAATAGAGTAGGCCAAAAAATCCAGCTTGTAAAATTTTATGAAAAGTTCTATCATTCCCAAAATGTCCTCCAAATTCAAAATCATGATATTTCTAAATAAATTCCTGAATTTTTTTGTAGGGCACACATCGTCTCATTACTATATATTTGCAATGTTTATATAAATTGTGGTCATCCAAAAAATAAGACTTTTCATCGTGAATGAATTTATTTTTTTGTTGTTTTGTTAATCCATATAGTAAAATATCATTAACAATAGAATTTACAATGTCAGCATACCAAGATATTTTCCATCCTTTTATAGTATAAAGTTGTTAATCCAAAAATTTTTCAATAATTTATTTTTCCATGTCTAATATTTTTTCTTGTTCTAGTCTAGATAAATGATTACTAATTGGATTATCAATCATTTTCCTATCGACTATTACAAAATCAAATTCTTGCATCAGAAGTACCCATCTAATAAATCTTAGGTTTACATCCTTTTTTTGCATCAAATATTTAATAGTCAAATGGTTAGTATGCACAACACATTTACTAATTAGATATAACCTAAACTTATCAAAAGCATATACAATGGATAACAACTCTCTTTCATTGGTGGTGTAGCTAATTTGAGCATCATTAAGAGTCTTACTCGCATAGTATATAACTTTAAAAATCTTATCTATCTCTGCCCTAATACAACTCCAATTGCATAATCACTTGAATCACACGTTAATTCAAATAGTTTCTCCCAATCAGGTTAAACAATTATAGGAGCAGTGATCAATTTTTCAATTAAAGTTTCAAAGGCTTTAAGCCAATCTTAGTTGAAATCAAATTTTATATCTTTTTTCAGAAGTTGGCATAAAGGTTAGTAATTTTTGAAAAATCTTTAACATATCTCATGTAAAATCCAGCATGTCCCAAAAAGCTCCTAACTCCTCTTATATTAGTAGGCGGAGGTAAGTTTGACTCAACCTAAATTTTTGCAGGATCTACTTCCATGCCATTTTTTGAAATTTTATGCTCAAGCACAATTCCTCTTGCAACAACAAATTGACATTTTTCTCAGTTTATTACAAGATTAGTATTTTTCACATCATTCAAGAACTTTCTCTAAATCATTTAGACATAATTCAAATGAAGTTCCAAAGGTAGAAAAATCATTCCTAGAGATCTCAATCCCTTTCTGAATTAAATCACTGAAAATTGACATCATACATCTTTGAAATGCTGCAGGTGCATTACAAAATCAAAAGGGCATTCGCCAAAAAGCAAAAGTTCCATAAGGACTAGTAAATGTTGCTTTCTCCTGATCGTTTGAAGCTATAAGTATTTGATAATAACTTGTATATCAATCTAGAAAACAAAAATATATGTGTCAAGCCAGCCTATCATGCATCTAGTCCAAAAAGGGTAAAGGAAAATGATTCTTCTTAGTGGCAGAATTTTATTTTCTATAGTCTATGTAGATTTGCTATCCAGTGATTTGTCTTGCTGGTATTAATTCATTATTCTCATTTGACACTACAGTCACAAATCCTCTTTTTTAACACAGTGAATTGGAATTACCCAAGTACTATCTGAAATAAGGTATATTATTCCAGCATGTAACCATTTTAAAATTTCTTTTTTAACAACTTCATTCATCATTGGATTTAATTTCCTTTGAGGATTAGCTCTTGATTCATGTTTATCTTCCAATAGAATTTTATGCATACAAATTGAAGCACAGATTCCTTTAATATTAGCTAAGGTCCATCGAAATGCTTTTTGCAAAAACTATTGTTCTTGCTCATCAGTTAATTTTGATAATACTATAACAGGTAATGTAGATAAATCTCCTAAGAATGCATACTTCAAATGTGTAGGAAGTGTTTTCAGCTAGCTCAGGAGGTTTTTCAATAGATGAAATGAGATTCTTATTACTTTTTGTAGAATCTAACATTTTAAATTTTTCCTAAATGTAATCCAAATCTTCTTTACTCACTTTTGTAAATTCATCTTGAATTTTATCCTCATCTTTATATTCCAAATATTTCTTTTCAAATTCCTTTTCAAATATTTTTTTGAAATCTTCATGGCTTAGATATTCATTAATATTCATTCTGAAGCATTCAATCTCTTGCTCTTTTGCAGGGTATCTCATTGATTTTGAAATATTAAATGTAACCTCTTGATCACTAACTCTCATAATTAGTTCTCCTTTCTGCACTTCTATCAAAGCTCTTTCAGTGGCTAGGAATGGTCTTCCTAAAATTGTAGGAACTTTTTATCTTCCTCCATATCTAATATTATAAAGTTCACAAGAAAGATAAATTTATCAACTTTTACTAAAACATCTTCTATAACTCTTTTAGGATAGGTAATAGAATGACCAGCTAACTAAAGAGTTACAGTCGTATGTGAAATATCTCCTAAGCCCAACCTTCTAAAAATTGATAACAAGATAAGATTAATATTGGCTCCTAAATCACATAAAGCTTTTCCAAAAAATCTTTCACCAATAGACAAAGGAATTGTAAAACTTCCAGGATCTTTATGTTTTTCAGGAAGTTTTTTTAAAATTATAGTGTTGCACTCTTCATTGAGTGCAATAGTCTCGTTATCTACAAACTTCCTTTCTTATTAAAGATATCCTTCATGAACTTCACATAGCTTGGCATTTGTTCCGAGGCCTCAACAAATTGATCGTTTATCGTTAATTTCCTCAATATCTTTAAAAATTTTGAATTTGGTTATCTTTATTTTTTTGCTTCAATCTTTGAGGAGATGGAGATGGTGGTCCTTCACAGTAAGTTTCATTGGTTTAATAGGACTTTCTAACTTAAAATGAAAATCTTTACCAGTTTTTTTCATTTTTCACCTCATTATTTTTCAACGCTTTTGGTTGAGGTCTAATTTCCTCCTTAGTAGCCTAGAGTCTAGCCATAAGACTTTTCTGTTGACTTTTTCAAAAGGACTAGTAAAAGAACCGTCACCATTAGAAACCCTAAACTCTTCTTTTCTTAATTTGAAGTTCCATATATTGGTCATAACCTCTAACATTTTAGTAGGTGGGACCAATATAGGGAGCTCAAGGAGAGACCCCATAGAACATTTTGGCCTTAGCGTGGACACTGGGTGGTGTGACCTTGGTCAGTTTCACACACCCACACACTTGATGCCCCCACATATACTCAGAACCTCATACTTTAGTCAAATATGCTTAGTTGGTACACTAACTATTTGGGAAACTCTTGTAGGTGTTCCTTTGGGCCACTAGCCCTAGGCTATAGTTGAGACCAGTATAAGAAGTACCCAAAGTAGGGAATTTTGTTGGTCCATGGCTTAAGTAGGGTGTTTGCGTGGTTGGAAACCCCAATCATACTAAAATACCAAATTTAGTCTTTTGCCCCCAAAATCTTTCCAAATTACCAAACTACCCTTGAAACCCCAATATTTGACAAAAATGCCAAAAAATACGCAAGATACCCAAATTCATTTGAAAATCATTTCAAACTATTTGAAGCCACCCAAATTTCCTAAAGTACCCCTGATTTTGCCAAAATTATAAAAATACCCCTCGTGACCCAAGTTGTCCCAAACCTTCAAAATCATTTCAAATGTCCTCAAAACCAATTTGGACCACTCCATTAAGCCGGGTTTGATAAATTTGACCAATTTTTACTAAAAGCCCCAAATTGCCCTCAGAGGTCCAATTACCCCAATTCACCTCTAATATCCAGCAATTTGATCCCAATTTAATCCCAATTTTTTCCAATTTCAATTTAAAATTCAAATTCAACATCAATTCAACACCACCATCCATAAAAATGATTGAAATCAAATCCAAGTTCAATTGGACCTTACTTCAATTCTAAATCCTAAGCCAAATTTAAAATCCCAATTTAACCCTAAGCCAAGATTTAACCAAATTTAACCCCAAAACCTATTCAATTGCCCAAATTTTGAATCTTAAACTCTTTACAACACTCCCCCTCCTCAAATTGATTCCTCAATTGGACTTGGGCAAGCTTGATCAAGCCCCAATCTCACTCAAATTCAACTTGGACCAAAATCCCAAATTTTGCCCCAAACTCCAAAATTCCACCAAATTGAACTTCATAACACCAAAATTTCCACTCAATTGGTTCAATTTTGACATTTTGGTCAAAATTGGGTATCAATTGAGCTCAATGCCATGAATAGCCTGACCCTAACCCAACTTCAAGCCAAAATGTAATAAATTGAACCCATGCTCTAAGGTTGACCAAACCAAATAAAGTTGATCAAGACATAGCCACCACAGTCACCCTTTGGACCCTGGTGACCAAGCTAAACCCACCTAGCCCACCCTGCATGAGCCATGGACCAATGGTCCTTTGTTTTAGGGAATTTATTCCCCTATTTTTGCTAAACTGAAATATACTTATCATTAGCCGTAAACATTAAGGGTTAATCATCATTAACCTCCCTCTGACTCCCCTGAATCATCTGGCCACCACCCCCAGCTCTACTGACTGATCTATTCACCAAGAAATCCCAAAATTGCGAGCCACCTTATTTTAAATTAAGCCCATTTCACCCATCCAAGCTGGGTGATCCCAATTGATTACTTTCCCCTTTCTCTCCTCCATCTAAGCATCAAAACTCTCCCACTGGCTTGGCCAATTGAGCCCTAAATCCCGCTCTATTTATACTCCCTCTCCTACTGTCAAGAAGAGAGATCACCATTTTAACATGGGGAGACTTTGTCTAACTGCTTCTAGAGGCTCCTCAAGAACTTCTAATCTCAAGCCCACCATTTTTCCCCACTGAATCTCTTTGTGAGAGCTCAATGTTTAAATTTAGGGGTTTTATGCCACTCAATCCAAAAACCACCAAACTTCAAATTGAATCTTTATTTAGCTTCCCTGAGCTAAATGAAGAAGTTTTTCATCAAAATTCCTTGGTCTCAAGCACTCTAACCGACCTCTAGACCAAGGCCGCTCAACCTTTTCACTGAACTCATACTTGGACCCATAACAGAGCAAGGTCACACATCTAAGAGGTTCGCCAGACTCCACTGAAGCTTCCACAAGCACCCAATCAAGGCCACACCTCTTGGGCAAAAGTATAAACCATTAAACATCATTTTGAGATTGAATTCACCAATTGTTAAGAAAAGTTTAATTTCATAGCATTTTAACAATATAGATGTGTTCGTCTTGAGTAGATGAAGGTGTAGGAACAAACCCCATGTTATTTTGTTGAGTATTGAAAGAGATTTTACAGTTTAAAGTTAGATGGTTTATAGGTTCTGGCCATTGGAGACGATGACACATAGCTTTCTGATCACGAGTGTATATGATGGATGCTTGAAATCCAGCTGGACGAGGGAATAGAACATGAACCGCGAGACACGTGGCGCTGAGGTGGCTGGCTGCATCAAATGTCAGTGTGACGCATAAAAAGTTTGGGGAGGACAATAATTCTGTGGCGCTGAGTGGGACAAAAAGAAAAATAGGGATTTTTTTTATTTGCTTAATTCACTAACCATAGAAAATTCACATCATTGCATATTAAAGTAAAAAAAATAAAATAAAAAAATGCCTGCTTGCTGAGTGAATAAAGAAGAATAATGTGGATCAAGAATAAAAATTAATTGATGAGTATCTGATTTTTAATTAATTAAATAGCCTCTGAGGTGTTTTAATTTTAATTGATTAAATACTATAAATCAAGACTTGAAACTTTGGGGATTCATTCCTTCTGATAGAGGGGATGTTCTCTGATTACTCCAAGGTCAGAGAGCATCTATATGCATGTAACCCTAATTTCCAAGCTTGGATGGCAATTTTGTTTTAAATTAATTATACAATTTAAAAATGACTTGAAAAATTAAGGGATGAATTCCAATAGGTTCCCTATGGTCAAAGAAGCTTAGGAAAAATATCATAATAGTTTGTAAAATTTTGTATATTTCTATAGCTAGCTAAATGTCTAAAAATTGTATTAATTTATTTGAATTAAGTATTATTTAAAAATTAATGAAATCAATTCCGAATTGTAAAGGAAAATCATTTTGACTCATTGTAAAAATTTGAAATTTATTCGATTAAGTTTAAATACTAAAGTTGATTTTCTAGGAAAAGTAATTTTTTTGTACAGAAATAATTATATAAAATTTAATACACTTATAAAATTTATGAAAAGTGATTTTCTGAGTTCCTTGTGATCAGGGGCACTTAGGAAAAAAAAAATTATTTTTGAGAAAAAACTTTATTTTTAAGCTACATTTTAAATTAAAAAATAACTAAAATTTTTAAAAAACATTAAAAAGGCCTAAGATGTGCTTAACTATTTTCTGATTACTTAGTTTCATGATCACTTGGGACGCATTAGAATATTTTTCCTAATTTTTCTAAGTTAAACATAAATTTTTAAAGGCTAAAAGTGTATTTTTTCTAATTTCCTATTAAAATAATAATAATAAATAAATTGGAAATCATAAAAATGAAAATTTTATTTTCTTTTAGTTCTCTGGACTCAAAGAGAATTTAAAAAAAAATTAAAAATAATTTTTGTAATTTATTTAATTGAATCATTAAAATCGATAAATAATTATAATGATTAAAATATAATTTGAAAAATTACAAAAATTTTGTCCAAGTGTTCCTTTATAAGTGTTTCTTTATCCTAGGTGAACCTCTAATAATTCTCTCATGACCAAAATTTCTTTTTTGATTAATTATATAAATTAATATTGAAAAATACTATATTTTTTGAATTAAAATACTTATATAAATTAAATAAAGATTTAAAAGACGACATCTTCTCCTCGTATATTTTAAATTAACTCATGATTGACTCTCCATGGAAACTTCAAAGTCACTTGAGTTTCATTTGATAAGTTATAAGATAGGGAGCCCTAGGGCAAAATGTCATTTTTCGAATTTTAATGCCATAAAAAAATTTTAGGATTAATAAAAGGGTAAATGGGTAATATTGACTATAATAAAATCTCTTGGATGTTTTAAATATAAAGGGTTAAGAGGTAGAAAACAGTTTGTCATCCTTTCTTGATAAGGGTAAAATTGTAATTTTAATAATTGTCATGATTTAGATAATAATTTTATTAAGATGATCGTAAGGTATTGGGCTGAATCTATGAAGATAACAATCCACACATTTAAAGCACACTAATTGGATAATAAGTCTGATATTAATGAGAATTAGGACTTCATTTTACTTAATATTTAATTATTGTAAAATTACTTCAAAAAATATTTAGATCAAGTGGGTCTAATAGTGAACAAGGCTTAATATGTAAGAACTGTCTTAATTGGGATTAGAAAAGTTGGAATTAATTAATTGATAAACACTTTCAAACACTTTAGGACCTACTTTAATTCTGGCCATTAAAATCCTTAATGACTTTGGACTTGCACTTTTGGGTACCCATTCATATAATTGTCAAATGAAATGTTAAGTGACTATCTCACTTTCTTCATTTCTTAGGATAGTTGAAATATCAAGGTTCACTGAGCAATGTGATAATTTAATTTTGAGATGAGTAATGGGACAATATAATAAGTTTATAATGAACTCAAAATGTTTCAAGTGATTTTAAAAGTTGTTCAGGGGTGCGCTATCGGCGTTATTTCGGGTTGCCCGTAAGAAGCTGTCGGTCGCCAGAATTGAAATCCAGTCGCCCGCTTCGGAAGGACGTTCTAGTATGAAATCAAACTGACCCCATAATTTTCATAGTTTAAAATGAAAGAGCACTGTACCTCAAATCCTGTATCTATCTCGAAGAATAAACGCAAGACTTGAGGATGAGGCTCGATCAAATAAACTAAGCAAAGTATGACGTCAGTTTGGTCTGCGAAAACTTTGTATTTGCCGACAAGTTCCCTTATTTAATATAAAGGATTAAATAGGGTTTATATTAAGCTGGGTTCGGACATGCTATCTATAAGGGAAAGCCCCTATAGTTAATTACATCTTAAATGACCAAAGCCACCTAAGAAGACTCTTGATAAAAATCAAGAAACATTATCTTCAAGGAATTTCAAGGGGTAGGACTCTTCAACAAAATCATACATAGAGGTATCCTGTAAATTTTATTATTTAGGGCTTACATTCGTGTGAAATGATCACACAAATAGCCTAGAAGATATGAGGATTTAGGTCATGACAAACGACAACCTCAGAATTCTAAAATGAGTTAGGGCTTCTATTGTATAGCAGGGCTATGCAATCGCCTAAAGATAAAGTGAGGATTTACGTTGCATTAGCAATCAACCTCGAAGTCTTATGGCTTTGTTGTTTAATTCTAAGAAAGGAAGATTGGTTTAGCTGGGGAAGATAGGTTTTGCTGTTGAAGATAGTCGTGTTGCCCACCACGCTAGCTCCAAGCTCCTTGCCACTAGAAGCTTGAGTTATCTAGTGTGTTAAGTTGTAATGTCAAATTAGGTGGCCTATGGTTAAAGTTCTTTAAATTTTATGAGGGCATATTAAAGTTGATTAGAGTGACATTGGTTAGGATCCTACGGTTCCCTCGTTCCGGCATCACTATTTTGTATTGGATTCACTTAGTCCGAATGAACTTACTAAACCCAACTTAATGAGTTCCATAATTTCATTTAAACCGTGGGAAGC
>NW_018251375.1:19724-20494 GCF_001263595.1 Phalaenopsis equestris | reverse complement strand
TGATTGATTTTAGTTTTGGTTTTGGTTATGGTTATGTGGCTATCTTGATGGTTTTAGTTTTCATGCAGGGTGACATCGTTGTTTAACATACAAATTTGTAGCTATAAAAGTACAGTATCAAAGTACAAGAAGGACAACGCTGAAAACTGTAAAAGTGTACCTGGCGAGTCTTCTCAACCTGGCGAGTCTTCTCATACCTGGCGAGTCTTCTCATTCCACCACCTGAAACCTAAAATGCATGTTAAGGCAGTTTATGAAGAGCAGGAAATGTACAATCTTGGTAATTTTCCTAACCCTATGTCATATTTTGGTGAGTCCTTAAAAGTTTAATTAAGGATGATCTCCTTGAGCGAAGAATATTAAGTTTAATAGGTCTCTGAGGTATCCAACAAGTTAGGAGGGGGAAGCAGGTCCATGCCTCCTTCTCACCAACTGTTGAAAAGCCTCAAGTCCATTTAAACTTTTTATATTGCTTAATGGTTCATCCTGTAAATACCCGTATTACTCAGTGAGCACTAATGTCTCAACTATCCCCAAGAATAGGGTAATTATCACTTATCATTTAATTTGAAAATTATGTGGGTGAAGACCCTTAAAGAGGCAATTTAGTGTAATTTGAACACTTAGCCAAATTTTTAAACCTAATTGGGCTTAATGGTGTTTCAAGGATGTTTGATTAAATTATGTTTATTTCTCTAATCCTTGTTTAATCAATTTTTGATTTAGCCTAAGTCACCACCAAGCCCTTAAGACCTAGGTGAGTGTCTTGA
>NW_018251375.1:17868-19307 GCF_001263595.1 Phalaenopsis equestris | reverse complement strand
AGACATCAGAGGAGAAAATGTGATTTTTCAAAATTTAATTTAATTTATGTAATTATTTTCATGCAAAAATAGGATTTTTCAAAGAAAATTCCTAACTTGACCAAAGTAAATTCTAATCCCTTGAAATTTTTACTGAAGGTAAACCTAGACCAGAGAAGCCTTTGGATCAAATTTCATAATTTTTTGAATTCTATGTGATTTATTAGAATTATTTTAAGTTCTGGTTATCTAATAAAAATAAAATATTTTGGGAGATGAAAATTAAGTTTTCTATTTTTGAAAAATCTCTCTATGGTCAGAGAACTCAGTGGAGCAAATTATATATATATTTTTTATTT
The DNA here is from genome assembly GCF_001263595.1 of Phalaenopsis equestris. NCBI lineage: Eukaryota > Viridiplantae > Streptophyta > Magnoliopsida > Asparagales > Orchidaceae > Phalaenopsis > Phalaenopsis equestris. The sequence goes on along the minus strand of NW_018251375.1, from coordinate 18,969 downwards.
TTCCTTGGTTTATTGGAATTATTTTAGTGAAAATTCATTTTTAGCCTTTTAAAAATTATTCTTAAGCTTTGAAATTCAATATCTTTATTTAGAGAATCAAGAAAAATATTCTAATTATTCCTAAGTGTTAGGAAACAATTTAGAACATTTCCATGAGTTTTATTATTTTTGTGATTTTTATGAATTTTTAATTATTTAAATATTTAGAATAAGCTAAAAATCAAATTTTTATTTTAAATATCATTTTATTTTTAGAAAATCTTTAAAATATCCCTACTCACAGAGAACTCAAAAAACTAAGTTTCATAATTTTTTGAGTTATATTTTAAATTTTAAAAATTATTTAAATGTCAAGCGTGGTATTTATCTTTAAAAATCAATTTAAGTTATCAAGTGAACTCAAAATATTTTGAAATTTTTATGTTGAGTTCTCTAGATCATAAATTACAGTGGAGATCAAAAATCAAGTCATTTAAATGTTTATATTTTCTAAAGTTAATTATCTTAGTGATTTAGTATTTGTAAAATTTAAGTGCATTTTAAGTGGCATAACCCATGAAATTATTTCTAAAGGTTTCTCTAGTCATGGTGTACCTTCCTAAATTTTCTGAAGATTTTCTAATTATTATGCTAATTTCCATGATTATTTTAAAGAAATAATGTGGAATAACTTGAAAAATATAGATCTCTGTATAGGAACCTCCTCTGACTTTGGAAAAATCAGAGCATGTTTCCCCTAACAGAGGTTGCAACATGTCAAAGTTTCAAGCCAAGATGATATATCAATATACATGGAGAATCAAATGATTCAAGACAATGTTTAATTAATTAAAAATAATATATCCATAACATGGTCTTGAAATTTATTCCACATTGTTCTCCCCTTTTCATTGAGCAAGAGGGTATTTTTATTTTATTTTTGTGATTTTTCTACACAAAGTTATGAATTTTATAAGTTAAGGGTAATTAAATAAATAGAAAAATCCCTATTTATCTATTTAAACCATGCATGCCACCTCATCCTTTGACGGCTCCGAAGACATGCATGGCATGCTCTGGTTGGACGCCGCCGTCCCCGTCGCTTGCTGACCCGGCCCGTTG
>NW_018251375.1:17134-17677 GCF_001263595.1 Phalaenopsis equestris | reverse complement strand
AGTGAGACGAACACATCCATATGGTTAAGGTGCCATGAAATCAAGCTTAAGTAAATGGAGAATCAAAATAAGCTCGGGAGGAGGAGAAGTTTTATACCTTTGCTCTAAAAGAGAGGCTTCAATCAGAGGTACTCGGTATGTTTGTTAGGGTCCAAAGAGGCTAAGGATTGAGTCCCTGGTCTTGGTGTAAGGCCTAGGTATGAATTCGACCAAGCTCAATTTCAGGTGTTGGTTTAGAGCTATGGTAGAGGCTCTGTGGAAGGGGGATCTGATGGGGCTTTAGCTTCTTTCAATGTCGTGAAGGTGTGGGTGAAGTTAATTTGTGTTTAATGGACTGGGGAGGTGTATTGGCTTCTGTCCTAGTTTCCGGCAATGTTTCAAGCTCAAAATTGAGCTCTGGCAATGGTAATGGATGAGGGAAAATGGTTGGAATGCACTGAGGAGTTTTTAGGGAAGCTCTGTGTGAAGTTTGGAGAGGCCTCTCTAAGGAAATTTTAACACACTCTTTAACGGCCATGGAGGTGGCCTTTTATAAAAATGGGA
>NW_018251375.1:1425-16815 GCF_001263595.1 Phalaenopsis equestris | reverse complement strand
TGGGTCCAAGTGGGTGCAAATGACCAAAATTTGGGTTTGGGCTAGGTTAGCCATGTAAATTGGCCCAAATAATTATTTCATTTGGTGTAGATGATCATAAGGAATAACTTTGGTGAAGGATAGAAGTGGTTTCGAGTCCAATTGGAGGGTCAATTTGAGGGAATTTTGAACTTTAATCAATTTGGTCATGTTGGGCTAGGCTTAGGTCTCGCTTGGGTTAGCTGTTGGATAAGTCCAAATTTATTATTTTAAATGGTCTATAGGTCAATAGGGACCGCATGAATAGTTTTCAACATGAATTGGATGCCAATTTGGAGGTTAAGGCAATCAATTGGGTGAAATTTAGGGACTTAGCCAATTTGGGGCTAAATTTGGGAATTTTAGATTTAAGCCAAAATCAAATGGATTTGAGACTTCACCAATGCCAATTGATGGTTGATTTTTAAGTCTAGGAATGTCATAAATATTTTGCAACATTAATTGAGGCCAATTGACTAGGCTATGGGTTCAATTTGGTGAGATTAGGTCATATGGTCAAATATGGGTTTTGACCCAAATCAAAATTCAAAATTGGACTCAAATCATGGACCAATTGAGCTTGGATTTGGTTTAGATTGGTCATATAAAAAGTTAATTTGAGTTTAGGATTGGAATTTGGGTCAATTGAGATCAAATTGATAGACATTTGAGTTGGATTTTGGGAAATTTGGGGTCTTTAAAAAGCAATTTGGGTGTTTTGGTTAAATATGGTCAAATTGGCCAAATTGGGTCATGTGGTAGTTGAGAGAAATGAAATTATTAATATTTAAGATTCATTGTGATTTTCTGGGAATTTTTGGAATTTTTGGGATTTTGAGCTATGGAGGGGTATTTTGGTAATTTGGGGGTGTTTTAGGGGTAAAAGGCCAGGATGGATATTTTGGTAGAGTTGAGGTACCAATCATTACCAACAAGCCATGGACCAATGGAAACCCCATTTTGGGCCCTCTACATAGTGGTCTTTAGCTAAACCATAGCCTTAGGGCTAGTAAGTTTAGGGGACCATCTACATGAGTATCCCAACGATCAAGGGATCAAGGCTAGAAATTTGAGTTCAGGGTTGTGAGTGATTGTGGGTGCAGATAAATGTAGTGAGTGCCTTAGCTCCAGACCAACACCCAAGGTCAACCTTAAGGTCCAGCAATCCTAAGGGTGACTCATCTTGAGTTTCCCCCACAGTGCCCCACCTACTAAGTATTTAGAGGTTGAGAGCAATATGTGGCAAGCTGAGTAGAGAACAGTTTGGAATTTCTAGTGGTGAGGGTTCCATGTCTAGTTTTCTAGGAATAGTCAACAAGAAAAGTCCTATGGCTAAACCCTAGGCTACTAAAGAGAAAAAACTAAACCTCAACAAAAAATTAGGTCAACATATGCCCCAAACATTCCCTAAACATTTTGAGATCTCTTAAATATTTTGAAGGATAATTAAAATTATTATTTTTTTTTATAGGAAATCATCCACTAAGACCTTTCTTGACTCAACAATTTATGACTCAAGGTTTGGTAGCTACACATTCATCTAACCTTACAATTTGTTTAAATTCCAGCAAAATTATATATATTTTGCAAGAGCTAATCTTCCAGTGGGAATGCCAAGAAGATGTCAAGTACTCATTTACAGTTATTTATTATTACTAAAAAATATTATAACTGCTTGGTTGTGCAACTTACTTTAATTGCAAAGAAATTAAAATCATTTTAAAAAATTAATCAACATTTTCAAAAATATAAAACAAATTCTTTCAATGGTAACTATAAATTCTTTAAATTATCACTAAACTTAAAACAACCTTTTGAATTTACGGAAGTCTCTCGGACAAGGTAACCCAAGGTTGCTAACGAGATCACCCCGATTTAAATAAGTGTAAGAACTTTCTTAAGCTAAGAAAATTCAAAATAAAATAGTGATACTAGAACAAGGGAATCGTGGGATCCTAACCGGTGTCGCTCTAATCAACTTTAACCCGCGAAGGATTAAATTTAAACCTTTAAACTTTAGACTTTAGGACTGCTACTTCACCGAGAAGCTTGGAGTTGATTTGGCGGGCAACCTTCTACAATAACAATCTATAACAGCATGAGTATCTAGAACAACACTTCTTTTGTTAGAATTAAACAATAAGCCACACGACTTCGAGATCATTTGCCAAGTGCAACATAAATCCTCACTTTATCTTTAGGTTTTTGTATAACTCTCTATACAATTTAAGCCATAACTAGTCTTAAGATTCTGAGGTTATTGTCATCACGACCTAAATCTTCACGACTTCCAAGCTATTTGTGCGATCATCTCGCACAAATATAATTCCTAAATTAATACAATTGGCAGGATAAAAGATTTAAATAATTTTTCTTCTCGAAACTAAAGCCAAAAAATAAGATATCTTAGGAAGTCACCGAGGTTCTCCTCTTGATCTGAGACAACCCCTAATTCCTCTTCCTTCAGATTCCACAACAATGTTCTAAATTTGAGCCATTCCCCTTTGACTCCTTTGGTCCGATATTTTCAAAAGTCCTATCCCTTGAAATTCTTGAAGATTATATTCCCTGATCAAAATTGAGAGTTTTCTTAGGTGACTTGGGTTATGTAAGATGTAATTAACTATAAGGGCTTGCCCTTATAAACAACTTGAAGAACCTAACTTAATATAAACCCTATATAATAGTTTTATATATTAAATAGAGGAATTTGTCGGTCAACATAAAAAAATGATTTTTTCACAGACTTAAACAGAAGTCATAAATTCCTTAGTTTATTTAATCTGACAACATCATCAAATAGTATATCTATTCTTTGAGGTAAATATATTGCTTGCGGTGTTGTGCTCAATCATTTAAACTATTACAAATATGAGATTGGTTTGGTCTCATATTTTCATAAATTAAAATATTACTTTTCCCATAAATATATATATATATATATATTAAATTAAACATCTTTTAAAACTGATCATCGATCGGGATATCCTTTTCTGAGACTGATAACTTCTAATTCGGCGACTCTACTGGGGACAAGTTTCTCTCTCCATTGTAAACACCTTTTAAAACTGATCATCGATCAGGATATCCTTTTATGAGACTGAGAACTTCTAATTCGGCGACTCTGCTGGGGACAAGTTTCTCTCTCCATTGTAATTAGGGAGTCTTGTCTTCATACATTGGTAATGTGTCCATGTCCCTTATGGACTAGATTACCTTTATTTCATTAACATGCTTCACTCATTTCTTTCTTTGGTAATTACAGTCAACTATTTTGGACTTCAAGGCTATCTCTTCAATCAAATTTGAAAAGAGAGATTCAGGAGTTCATTAGGACTTCTATCTTTGTGTCGAGTCGGACCCCTGATAGGTATGTTGGTGAACTAGTTTCACCTGGTTAATGTGTGTTGTGAAGTTTGCCGCACACTAGGTCCTAATATTTACTTTTATCCTCATATCTTTTTAGGTTTGATTTACTGCTTTGCCAATTAAATCAAATCATTTCATTCTTTTTCTTTTTAACCTTTCTCATTTAATTAATTAAGTTGTCCCACTTTTAATTTACCTTACTAAATCTTAATGTCTTCACTAACTAAAATTAAATAAAAATAAGATAGATATGCCCAGTCCACAGAGCGACCCTTGTTAATTTTTAGTGTCAATGTAGGCTCTTCCTCATCAATGAAGGTCAATGTAGGTTGTTCCTTTAACAAACAAACTTTATCTGAGGATGTGCTAGCTAACTGGGCAAAGCAAATTTCTGGGTCAAGTAAGGCCTTGATCAGAGATTACCACATCTCCATCGATAGGATCAGAGTGTCATAGATGATTAGTTTGGTTGTCAAACTCTTAAGATGAGCTAGTACTTTATAATCCACTTTATACAAACGTCTAATCCTTACTTGATTATGTATTTCTTCCACTGGTGAAGGGAGGTTCTTCTTGAGTGACTATTTGTTTTCCTTTTTCAGTTGGAGCCGTCCTTGGGGGTAATGCCCTCTGACTTCTTAAAATAAATTTTGTAATATCTTTTTCTCTTATTGTTATAGCCGAATCTCTCGGTGTTGATTTCAAATCCTAAAAGTCTAAATTGATTGTTATTGGTGTTTCTTGACACTCAAGAACTGGCTCCTCACTCCCAGAATTGTTGTAATTGGTGTCATCATTATGTTCTTCATTCTCATTAATGCGTTTATCATACATAAGTATGATTTGAGGAACCTTTTGGGAATCAAGATCAAGGTTAGATTGGTCATAGTTTGTAACATTATCACTAGAAAAAGTCAAAATGTAACCAAAATCAAAATCATTATATTCTAAAGACCACTGAGGGGCAAAAAGATAGTCATACGTGGTCAGCAACTCGAGGAACTTCTCCCTCAAATATGAAAAACCAATCTAAGGGTGATAACCCTTATCCTACCCCTCACATTATCGGTCTTCACTTCATGCATGATCTCATTCTTCTTCTTCTCTAGATATGACGACTTCTCTGGTGTGATCTCCATCCTTGACCTGACAGGCTGCAGACTCTGAACAATGGCTTGTACTGACGCGACCTGAATCTGGTCTAGCATCTTTGTGGATGATCTGTTTGAAACTGTGCTCCAAACACTCTCTTTTAAATACGGATCTATTTGGGTGATTGGACCGGCTAAAATCATATTTACAGAACCTCTTTCAGGTTCTTTTAAATATTATTCAGGATTATTATATTTCCTTGCTTGAGATTTCTTGGGAGCTTATCCATAAACTGAAACATCCCCTTATGGTGATTCTAAGAATTCTATGGTATGGATAATAGTTGGGATGATCTTTTTTATAAACCTCTTTCAATTTTTTTGGCACTAGCAAACTGAACTATGGTTTCTTCATTAAGTTTTTAACAACTTTCGTACTACTTCATCCTTAAAAGAATACACCCTGCTCATCCACTCTGCAAATGACGGACCCTGTCTGACCTCTATTTTGTATGGTCCTCTGAGATATGAGTGCTGACCAGACTAGCTATATTGTTGAGTCTGCTAGTGTTGATGAGACTGTTCATGGTGTGACGACTACTGACTGCTCAGCCTAAATCCTCACCAACACCTTTCCCTTATCGACTGTTACTACTATCCCAGATTTCTTCTCAAATGTTCTGACTGCTCTAGATTTCTCAAACTTTTCCAAAGTTTCCATGTGCTTGACCTTCTCTTACAAACTGCTAACTTAGCTGAGTGCTTCTTGAACGACTTGATTGTGAGTCCCTTGAGCATGAAAAATACTAGTCCATGAAGGTTTTTGAGTAGAATATCAATCACATATTGTTCTTAAAGTTGAAGCTAACACTTCATGCTCAAGTTTCTCCACCTCAAAATATAGTTAACCAAGTTCTCACCAAATTTAAGTTATTCCACTACGAGATCTCCAATGGTGAAATGGTGTTGTGTATGGAAAATCCATTCACGAATAAGTGCTTTAACTCGACAGACATCTTCACTACTCCATTGGGCAACTCGACATACCAATCAAATGCTATCCCTAAGAAAATTCTATGAAATGGCAAAACAAAAGTGTTGCATTGCCTCCGATATTACAACAACTGGCTCTAAAGATGTCTATATGCTGGTAGGGATTTCTGGCCCCATCGAACATCTTGAGATTTGACGGCACAAAGTCCTTATAGTATGGTATGGCATCAAATTCCGATGGGTAATGTCTACCCTTTGAAATTGAGGCCCCACCCTTAGACTGGGCTAAGTCCTCCCTCACTTTTTGTTCGACCGTCTGCTTGATGTTTGTTTCTGATATCAAGCCTTGGATGGAATCTTTCTTTTATGATTCATCTCTACTAATTGAAGGGACCTCCATCCTATCATCTATAACATGCATAACCTTATGGTGGTTGATTTCTGGTAAAACTAATTGATGCGACTAAGATTGTCCATGCATTGTAGCCATGTTGGTCATGGTGGCAGCCATCTCCTTTGTCCTTTTCTCCATTCGGATGATCTGTTCATATCTTAGTTGAATGACCCTTTGCAGGTCATCTGCGGTGTTCACTTCACCGGCCCTAATCTAAAAAAACTTAATCTCCATGAACTCCTCATCTAGATAATTTGTCAAATTAAAATCTTCATCATCATCAACACCCACTCCTCGCTCTTTAGCCATTTTTACAATCTCGGCTCTGAGATTCTCTACCTTATCATTGATTGCTTTCTCTCAACTCTTGAGATTTGTGGGTGTCAGCACAATTTTAAGGGGGGTCTTGTGAAAGCTACCGGTCACCGGAATCGGATTCCCGCCGCTTGCTTCCGAGGGATATATATATAGGATATATATATATATCTTTGATCGTATATCTTTAAAGTTTAGATGAAATAGCACTACACCCCAAGCTATATATCTATATCTAAAGATAAACACTTTATAATACTGCTGAATCAAATAAACTAAAAAATGTATGACACCTGTTTGGTATGCGAAACCATTTTATTATAAACCGACAAGTTCTCCTATTTAATATGAAAAATTAATTAGGGTTTATATTAAGCTGGTTTCATTAAATTTTCCTATAAAGACAAGCCCTTATAGTTAATTACATCTCAGATAACCGAAGTAACTAAAGAAAACACTTGATAAAAATCAAGGGATATTATCTTCAATAATTTCAATGGATAAGACCTTCAAAGAGATCAGACAAAGAGATGTGGAAGGAGAACGACTCAAATTTGGATCATTTTATTTTTGGAATCCAAAGGAGGAAGAACTAGGGGATGACACAGATCCTGACGAGAACCTCAGTGACTTCCGAATCTATCCAATGATTTGGCTTAAATTTAGAGGAGAAATATTTAAATGTTTCATACTGCCAATTTTATCCACTAGGGCTTAAATTTGTGTGAAACGATCACACAAATAGCTTGTAAGATGTTAGGATTTAGGTCGTGACAACGACAATCTCGAAGTTGTAACATGAGTTAGGGTTTATAATGTATTGCAGAGCCATACAAAGGCCTAAAGAAAAGTTGAGGACTTATGTCACACTAAGAGGACAACCTCAAAATCCTATGACTTGTTGTTTAATTTCTAAAGATAGATATGTTTTTGTAAATCCTCTTGCCGTTTAAGATGGTCATGCTGCCCAGAATGCTATAGCTCCTCATCGTGACGAGTTTAAGTTTTCTAATGTATCAGGTTAAGATGTCAAATTAGATTTCCATATGGTTATGGTCCTTTAAATATTATGGGGTGGATTAAAGTTGATTAGAGCGACACCGGTTCAGATCCTATGGTTCCCTTGTTCCGGCACCACTATTTTCTTTCAGATTCGCTTAGTCTAAATGAATTTACTAAAATTAACTTAATGAGTTCCATAATTTCATTTAGATCATGGGAAATCTTGTTAGCAAGCTTAGGTTACCTCTTTCAAGGGATTCCTGATTATCCGATAGAGACGTTTTAATTTCATTGCAATTTTGTTTCTGTTTTGTTTGTGAGTAAGTTTTGTGTTGTCTTATATTTTGACTGTTATGGCGGTGAATTTTATCTTGTTCAGTTTTTTAGTTTTGTTTTTGACAAGTAGGGTGACCTTAAGTATGCAAGCAAGAAACACGAGGCACAAAAAAGTAAATGCAATAATTTAAAAGCGTACTTGTCGATTCTTCCTGCTCCTCCACTTGAAAGGTTAACTTTGACAACATGTATGTAATTTTGCAAGTAATTCAAATTGTAGGAGTATATGAAGGTATAACTACTAAAGCCAAATTTACTACTTTATTGAGTCTCAGAAGGTCTTAGTGGTTGATTTTAGAACAAAATATAACAAGTTTAATTTGCCCTTCAAAATATTCAAGAGATTTCAAAGTGTTTGGAATATGACCCTAAATCACTTTAAAGATTTCTTGAAATATTTTGAGTTTATTTTGAAATTATCATATCATTTTATTAATCATCCAAGGTTAAGCTAAGGTTATCTCATTGCTCAAGGAAACTTAATGTTTTAATTTATCACAAGGCTAGGACACTCCATTGATCAATTGATATTCCGTTTAAGAGTTATGTGGGTGGGTGCCTTTAAGGCAGATTTGAGTAATTAAAAGTTTGGGACCTAAAGTTAAAATCGGGCTTGTAGTGTAAAAAAATGTTAATCATCAATTATGTTATCTTCTAAATCCAATCAAATGAGTTTAAATGTCAAGCATAAGTCACTACCAAGCCCTGAACAATCACAATACGTGAAATGATAACTAGCAAAATTTTGATTCAAATGACATGCATTCTTATTGAATGATCACATTATCATCAATTATGGGATTAAGATTAATGAAAAATTATCTTCCTGATTCGAACCCATCGCATGAGAATCGTTTAGTTTTGATTGACTTCCAAGTCATGATAATTAAGGAAATTACAATTTTGTTCCTATAATGGAAAAGGAGGCAAGTTTGTTCCTACCTTTTAATCACATAGTATTTCAATCATCCAAACATGTTTATTAGGATCAAAATCACCCATTTTCCCTTTCTTAATCCTAAATTTTTATTAAGGCACGAAAATCTAAAGTTACCCCTTTGCCTTTGAGGCTGTTCACCTCATAACTCATTAATCAAAATTCAAATGACTTTGAAAACTGTTAGAGTGTCTCATCCATGGATCAATTAAAATATCAGAGGAGAAAATGTGGATTTTAAAAATTTAATTTAATTTAAATACTTATTTAAATTTAGAAAGTAGTATTTTCAAAATTGATTTAATTAACTATCCAAAATAAATTTTTTATTCATGAGAAAATTATTAGAGGTCCACTTAGGTCGGAGAAACATTTAAACTGAATTTAATGATTTTTTTAATCAAATCTTTACTTTAATTATTTATTGATTTTTATGATTTAATTTCAATGGAAAAGATGTTTCATTTACAAAAATTATTTTAATATATTTATTAAACCTCTTTGAGTTTAGAGAACTCAGACAAACAAATTTTCTATTTTTATGATTTTTAATTTATTTAATATAATTGTTTTGATGGGAAAATAAGAAATATTTATTTATAAGCTCTTAATTTTTTTTTTAAACTTATAAAAATCAAGAAAAATATCCAAATAAGTTCTAAGTGATCACGAAACACTTAGGAACATTTTGAAGTATTTCGGTATTTTTGGGATTATTAATTATTTTTAATTAATATTAATTCAAAATATATGCCAAAAGTCAAGTATTTTATCAAAAATGACTTTCTTTTTTCCTGTGCTCCTTATCACAAGGAACTCAGAAAAACACTCTACATAAATTTTCTAAGTGTATTTAATTTAATATAATGATTTTTGTACAAAACTACAATGTTTCATAGAAAGTCAATTTTAGTGCTAAAAATTAGTCAAATAATTTTTAAATTTTTACAGTAGGTAAACATGACTTTTATACACAATGTGGATTTTATTTTGTCAAATTTTTATTAGTATTTAATTGACATAAATTAAAGCAAGACATAACATTTAATTAACTATAGAAATGTACAAAATAATTCAAATCATCATGAAATTTTTCATAAGCTTCTCTGACCATAGGAAACCTGCAAAAATTATTCCCATAATTTTCTAAGTGGTATTTTAAATTATATAAGTAAAAATTAATCACAATAGCCATCCTAGATTGAAAATTAAGGTTAGAGGCATGGAGATGCCCTCTGATCTTGAAAGAATCAGAGAAAATCCCCTTTGTCATGTAGAACAAACCCTCAAAATTTCAAGCTATGGTGAGCAATATTTGATCATAATGAATTAAAATACTCTAGAGAGTAACTAATTCATTAAAAATTAGAGAATTAACAAATAATTTTTATTTTATGTCCACATTATTCTCCTCTGTTCTTTGAGCAAAAGGGTAATTTTATTTTTTATGATTTTTCTAGAAAAAGATATAGATTTTTGAAGTTCAAGAAATTAAATAAATCAAATAAATCCATATTTTTATACTTAAACACACAACACCACCTCATCCTCGTCCACGTAGAAATTTACACACGATGCTCCGCTATTCGTCTCCGCCAGCCACCTCAGCTGCCACGCGGCCTACCTTTTTGTTCCAAGCGTTCGTCCAGCTTGATCTCCTTTATCCATTAGATAAACGCGTGATCAAATGACTCTCCTTCATCATCCCCAAGTGTCCCAACCTGAGAACTATTCACATTAAAACCTTTAGATCTTAACCTAGACTAAACTAAATCACATGGGATTTGTTTTTAAACTTTCATCTACTCGAGACAAACCTATCTAGATGGCTTATCCAGTATGAAGTATAGTAAATACATATTGAGAATCAAAATAGGCTTGGATTAGGTTTGAGGTTCAATACCTTTCTCTGAGAGGGGAGGCCTCAATCAAATGGCTGTGGTAGCTTCGATTGGACCCAACAAATCTCTAGATGAAGTTCTAGGTCCAGTTGAATTATCTAAGTATAATTTTGATCAAATTGGAATTCAGGTGTTGGTCGAGAGCTATGTTAGAGGGTGTTTAGGATGGAACTTTTATGGGGAATCAACTCCTCTCACAGTAGGGATGGTGTGTGTACAGTTAATTGGAGTTTGGTGGACTTTGGAGCTGTGGGGAAATTTATCCTAGTTTTTCCTAAATTTTGAACTCAAAATTGAGCTCTCACAGAGGAATCCTGAGGGGGAAAATGGTGGGCTTGAGCTTAGGAGTTCTTGGGGAGTGTCTGGAAGCAATTGGGCAGAGTCTCCCCAATGAAATTTGCTAGCTCTCTTTTTGCCATGGAGGAGGTGGTTTAAATAAAGGGGGGTGGAGCTCAGGGCTTCAATTTAGGATCAATTGGGTGCTTAGGTGGAGAGCAAAAAAATGTCAAAAACTAATTGGAGCTGGCCAGCTTGGATGGGTGAGATTGGTTTTAGATGGAGGCATGGGGCTCTCAGTTTTGGTGTTTTCCTTGCAACTAGGGTTACTGGCCAGAGCAAGGGAGGTGGTAAGGCAGTTAGGTGAGCCAGGGAGAGGTTTAATTATGATTAACCTTTAATGGTTTGGTTTGATGGCAAGTATCTCTTTGTATAGGATTTCTTAGATTAGGCCCAAAAAAAGATAAAATCCCCTAAATCAAGGGACCATTGGTCCATGGCTCCCATTTGGTGGGCTAAATGGGTGTATCTTGGTCATTAGGATATGTGTCATTACTTTGGTCATTTTGGCATGGCTTAGTCAATTTTGGTGCAGGGTTCAATTTGGGTCAAATTGTCTTGAAGTTGGATTTGGGTTAGGCTATCCATGAAATTGAGCCCAATTGATTGATCAATTTGGTGTAAATATTTTTTCATACAGAGCTTAGAAATGATTTGGAGTGGTTTTGAATTGATTTGGAGGTTCAATTTGAGGGAGTTTTGGCACTTGATCAACTTGGGGATGTTGGGTTAGATATGGGTTTAGGTTAGGTTAGAGTTGGGTTAAGTCTAAATTGAGAGTTAAAAATGTTCTAGGATAATTTTATGAAGAGTTCTCAACATTAATTGGGTGCCAATGTTGGGGTTAGGGCATTCAATCTGGTGGAATTTAGGCACATGACTAAATTGGGGCAAATTTGAAAATTTTAGATTTGGGTTAAAATTGAGTGAAATTGAAGCTGTGAAATTGAAGCTTGACCAATGAAGCTTGACCAATAATTTGGTGTGTAGAGATGTTTCAAAGAGTTTATGATGCATAATTTGGGAAATTGGAAAGATTTGGGGATTTAATTGATTGGGATTTTTGTTTTAGGCAAAATTGGGGCATCTTGATTTGGGTTGAAATTGGACTCAAATGTGGGTCAATTGGACTTATATTTGGTTTGAATTGAGTTTGATCATGATGAATTTGAATTTATAATTGAAACTGGGTGGAAATTGGGTGAACATTTAGGGTGAATTTGGGAAAATTGTGCCTTTAAGGGCAATTTGGGGCATTTGGTCAAAGTTGGTCAAATTGATCAAATTGGATTTAATTGAAGGGTCCAAATTGGTTTTAGGGAAATTTGAAAAGGTTTTGAGGGTTTTAGGAAAGTTTGGGATACCAAGGTTATTATTGTAATTTTGACAAATTTATGGGTATTTTGGTAATTTTGGAAATTTTGGGAAGTTGAGGACAATTTGGGTAGTTTCAAAAGGTTAGAGATGATTTTTTGACAAGCTTGGGTTGTTTGGGTGAAATTTAGAATTTAGGTTTCATAATTTACTTTAGGATTTTCAAACTTTCTTGTGGAATCGATAACTAAAACTCCATTAGAGCCCTATATTACATGAGTGATACATATACTTGCGTTGATTTTAAAGGGGATTTGGCAGTTTAAAAAGAGTCTTAAAAGATAAATTATTTTTATAAAAATTATTTTCTTTAGGATTATATTGCATATTTTTAATATTTCAGTAATAGTAATTTTGTAATATTGAAAAGTATTTACAAGATTCTCACACTAAATCCGCCCGCATCAAATTTTTGGTACCGTTGCCAGAGAATTAACGGAAAATAATAGTATTTTATTTTATCTTATTTCAAAATAAATAAAAAATATATATGAAAAAGAGTGTTTATTATTTAGTTTGATCATTTTCTTATTTAAGTGTGTTTGCTTGCTTTTAATTAGTTATTTTATTTTTGTTATGCATAGTGTAAGATCTAAAAATTAACTACCTTACAATTCATATTTAGTACCTCAAGATTCATAGTTAGAAAGAACTATTAGAAAAAATTGAAAACAACAAAAAGAGAAAGATCATTTTAGCAAAATGGCCTGAAATTTAAAAAATTTTGGAAATAAAAATGAAGATCATCAGAGACCTTTAAGAGATTATGCTAATCCTACAGAAGATGAAATTCTTTTAAGTATACAAAATCCTGTTGTAGCTGCCAATTCATTTGAGCTTAAACTTGTTATTATCCAAATGGTACAAAACAATAAGTTTACGAGAACTCCAACTCAAGATGCTAAACTACATTTAGCAAACATTCTAGTTCTTTGTGCTACAATTAGTTATAACAGTGTCTCCAACAACGTCGTTAGGCCAAGGCATTTTTCTTCTCTCATAGGGATAAAGCTAAATTGTGGCTAAATTCTCTAGCTCCTGGGTCTATCACCATCTGGAATGAACTTCCGCAGAGGTTCTTAGCTAAATACTTCTCACCATACAAAATGGCCAAACTTAGGAATTACATAACCTCTTTTAGTCAATTGGGTAGGGAATCCATTTACTAAGCTTCGAAAATATTTATGGAGATACTTAAAAAGTGTCCTCTTTAATAATTCAAACTTTTTATAATGGGTTGGTTGGATCTCTTAGATCAAAATTTGGCGCTGTTGCTGGTGGATCATTAATGTCAAAACCTTTCAATGAAACATATTCATTAATTGATGACATGGCTACTAATAATTTTCAATGACCCTCTCAAAGGGTAAATCCAAAAGGAGTAGCTCCAAAAGAAAAGAGTAGCTAGTATTCATGATTTTGATGCTATATCTATTTTAGCTACCCAAATAGCTGATATATCAAAGAAGATAGATCAATATGGAATGAATTATTCTCAGATAGCACCTATGCTTCAGGAAAACTCATTCAAACAAATGATAGAATCTCAATTTTCTTATGAGAATTTAAATGCAATAAACAATCGTTCTAATAACCCTTATTCTAATTATTATAACCCTTGTTGGAAGAATTATTCAAACTTTAGTTGGAGTAACAATAATTCTAATGTTGCAAATTCACAATGGGGAAATACAGCTGCAAACATTTGGAAACTCTAATAATCATGGAAATCAAGCTTATAAACCTTATTACCCCATAGGTTTTAATAATTTGCAGAGTGAGGAGAAAAAGCTATCAATGGAAGAATTGATATTTCAAATGGGTAGTCAATTACAAAGTTAAGGAGCTACTATCAGAAATATGGAAAATCAATTGGGATGTATTGCTACCGTACTTAGCAATATACCTTCAGGAACATTGACTAGTAATGTTGAAGTGAATCCTAAAGATCAGAACAAAGAGCAAATTAAAGTTATTCAACTGAGAAGTGGAAAAGAATTAGCAAACAGAGTTCAACAAGAAGTTGAGGTTGAGAAAGGTGAGTTGGAAAATGAAAATTTTGGTGAAGATTTTCATTTTGAAGCAAAAAGTCCTATTAAACCAATGAAAATCTTTGAAGAAAGACAACTCCCACCATTTCCTCAAAGATTGAAGCAGAAACATAGAGACAATCAATTTTCAAAATTTTTGAAATTTTTGAGGAATATAATGTTAAACATTCTATTAGTTGAGCCTTTGAAACAAATGCCAAGCTATGTGAAGTTCATGAAGGATATACTTAATAAGAAAAGGAAGTTTGTAGATAATGAGACTATTGCACTCAGTGAAGTGTGTAGCACTATAATTCAAAAAAAGCATCCTGAAAACTTAAAGATCCTAGAAGTTTTGCAATTTCTTGTGCTATTGGCGAACAATTTTATGGAAAGGCTTTATGTGATTTAGGAGCCAGTATTAATCTTATGCAATTATGAATTTTCAGAAGATTGGGCTCTGGAGATATTTCACCTACAACTGTAACTCATCAGTTAGCTGATCGTTCGATTACCTATCCTAAAGGAGTTATAGAAGATGTTTTGGTAAAAGTCAATAAATTTAATTTTCCTGTGGACTTTATTATATTAGATATAGAAGAAGATAAAGAAATTTCTATCATTTTAGGAAGGCCATTCCTGGCCACTGGAAGAGCTTTGATAGATGTGCAGAAAGGAGAAGTAACTATGAGAGTTAGTGATCAACAGGTTACATTTAATATTATAAAATGAATGAGATACTCTGCAAAAGAGCAAGAGATTGAATGCTTCAGACTAGATATTAATGATTATCTAAATGAATATTTCAAAAAGACATTTGAACGAGAATTTGAAAAGGAATATATGGAATATCAAGATGATTCTACGGAAGTGAGCAAAGAAGATTTGAATTATGTTTAGGAAAAATTTGAAATGTTAGATCCTACAAAAAGTAACAAGAATCTGATTTCATCTATTGAGAAACCTCCTGATATAAAACTTAAAACACTTCCTACACATTTGAAGTATGCATTCTTAGGAAATTTATCTCTATTACCTGTTATAGTATCCTCAGAATTAACTGATGAGTTAGAACAACAGTTGTTACAAAATTTGAGAAGATATAAAAAAGGATTTGGATAGACATTAGCTGATATTAAAAGAATGAGTTCTTCAATTTGTATGCATAGAAATTTATTAGAAGATAAAAATGAACCAACAGTTGATCCTTAAAGGAGATTAAATCTAATGATGAAAAAAGTTGTTAGGAAATAAATTTTAAAATGGTTAGATGTTGGAATAATATATCCTATTT
>NW_018251375.1:0-1143 GCF_001263595.1 Phalaenopsis equestris | reverse complement strand
AACAATTTACTAGTCCTTATGGAACTTTTGTTTTTCGGCAAATGCCTTTTGGATTATATAATGCACCTACAACATTTCAAAGATTTATGAAGTCAATTTTCAATGATTTGATTGAAAAAGGGATTGAAGTGTTTATGGATGATTTTTTTGTATTTGAAACTTCATTTGAAATATCTCTAAATCATTTAGAAAACATTCTGGAACGTTGTGAAAAGACTAATCTTGTATTAAACTGGAAAAAATGTCAATTATGGTTGCAAGAGAAATTGTTCTTGGGCATAAAATTTCAAAAAATGACATGGAAGTAGATCCCGCAAAAATACAGGCTATATCAAACCTACCTCCACCCACCAGAGTTAGAGGAGTTAGGAGCATTTTAGGACATGCTGGACGTTATCGAAGATATATTCAAGATTTTTGAAAAATTATTAAACATTTATAGCAACTTCTGGAAAAAGATACAAAATTTGACTTTAATCAAGATTGCCTTAAAGCCTTTGAAACTTTAAAGGAAAAATTGATCACTGCTCTTATAATTGTTTCACCTGATTGGGAGAAACCTTTTGAATTAATGTGTGATGCTGGTGATTATGCAATTGAAGCTATTTTAGGGCAGAGATATGATAAGATATTTAAAGTTATATATTATGCTAGTAAGACTCTTAATGATGCTTAAATTAATTACACTACCACTGAATGATAGTTATTAGCTATTGTGTATGTTTTTGATAAGTTTAGATCATATCTGATTGGTGTTAAATGTGTTGTGCATACTGACCATTCAGCTATTAAATATTTGATGCAAAAGATGGAAGCTAAACCAAGATTAATTAGTTGGGTACTTCTGATGCAAGAGTTTGATTTTGTGTTATTCGACAAGAAAGAGATTGATAATCAATTTTTTGATCATTTGTCTAGGCTAGAACAAGAAGAAATACTTAACATGGAAAAATAGATTAATGAATATTTTACTGATAAATGACTTTATGCTATAAAAGGATGGGAAATACCTTGGTATGTTGATATTGTAAATTATATTGTTAGTGGTATTTTACCATATGGACTAACAAAACAGCAGGAAAAGAAATTCGTTCATGATGCAAAATTCTATTTTTGGGATGATCTTTATTTATATAAGAAATG
>NW_018251374.1:0-2165 GCF_001263595.1 Phalaenopsis equestris | reverse complement strand
GTGTAGAGAATTGGATGTCGTGGTCCCATTCAAGGCAGTCTTACACCAATCTCAGAAGGTTGAGTCACATTAGGAAGGAAAGCTCTGTGGCCCAAATTTAACCCATGAGATAGTGGAATGGAAGTTAGTGTCTTGATATTGGCTTTGAGAACAGGACTGTAGTGCAGAAAATTTATGGTGATAAACTCATAGATGTGGGTCAATGTGAAAAGGTTGACATCGATGAGGCAGATGTATGAAATTTTAGTGAGTTTTCATGCATAATATGAAATTTCGTGAGGATGTGGAGAGAATTAGTGAAGACAGGGATAATAGTGCTGCACGAGAAAAGAGTAAGAGACCTCAAAATTAAGAGAATCAACTTGACAGATTTATTTTATTTTCTTGTTTTTTTTATCACATTTGATTATCAAAATATATTTTTAAAATTCAAAATTTTGTTTGTTGGTTGATTTTTTCTAAAAGAGTATTTTATTTAAATTTTATTATTATCAAATTTTTATTGTTTGCTCTTTGTTCATTGTAGTTCCGAACCAATGTATGGTTCCATGGCTTTTATCCATCACACAAAAGGGAAATTGAGCAAATCGACAGATAAAATTTTTAAAAGAGTTTCATTAATCTTCTTCAACAGGTGTTACAAATTGAGTACAAGCCGAAGCCTCGAAAGGTATAATATGTTGAACGCATCAAAGTATAAGTTGAGCATATCTGGTACATGTATCATCATATTTGTTGTCTTCAAATGTAGTAAAAAAAAGTATCTCTTGAATGTCCATCTTTGGTGGGGTGAGCTCCTGATCGAGCTGACCTACCAAACTACACTCCAAGAAAAGAGTTCCCTTCACATGTGCTTAGAGGTAAAACCCTCTCATAGCTTGTAAGGGTGTAGCTCTTCCAACTCTGAGTCTAACTGGAATCCATATTGCATTTTGCTATCATCCATTCTTCAGAAAGTCACGGACACTCTACAATTTTGTACCCCTGGAATGCAGTGTACGTCTGCTCCATTTCCTTTAAGAACCAACACTGAACCCACTGGTAGTGAAATCTCCACAGATCCTCTAAACTCATTGGGGCCATTGACATCTATTTCTTTCCCGAATAAAATATTGTTATTACTCATAAAATAGACCGTGCAAAAAGGTCTCACAAAATCATGATGGTCTATATGTAGGGGAATGCAGTCACCTTCATCATATATATTGATGATACAACAATTGGGAGTACAATCGGCTGAAAGTATGCTTCATTGTACCATTCTCTTGATCATCCATTTTATCATAGGAGGTAATGTGTCTACCTCATCATGTCTCAAAATCCCGAGGGGATTTCCTTGTCTGTCCTTGGTGAAGTTGTAACAACAACTACATTGTATGGTGATCCTACCTTTTCCACAGATCCCTTTTTGTGGCTTAAAATTGGTTTTTTCCATCAGAAGCCTTGCTCAACCCTTGTCTCTTAGATCAAACGTGCAGTCGAGAATGCTTCTTTCATCGCTTTCAGAGAGGATCCTGGTGTATAGTTCCAAGCCTTCTATTATGTTGATGAACCTTCCTTGAACTTCTTCATAGAATTTAAATTCCCTTTTGTTTACTTTACTTATTTATAGTATTCTACCGTGGTGATGATAGGTGGCTGTCAAGGATGCTCCCTCATTTCAATATCAGTGGGAATCTAAGTGAGTGTTGTCTCTGTCTTCAGCAGAATATATGACTCCCCCATCTAGTGATCAGTGCTCTGAAATCTATCATCGATGGATGTGTACTCCTCCAGAGTACTATAACGCTCTAGGTGTAGGACGTTGCAGTTCGAGCATTCCACAAATGCTTCTGTAGCTGGCGTTCGTGTAGGAATCTCGACGTTGCATGTCAGGCAACCCATATAAAGATCGTATAAAACTTCTAGTGTCTCTGACTCTGGAGTGAACTCGGACTCGTTGTCCGTAGCAGAAAAACTGGAAGACGTCTCTCTCATGTCTGGATCATAGATTTTCTCCTTAGGAATAGGGGTGAGCAAATTTTCTTCCTCCTTCTGGCATCTTCTTTCTTCACATAGGAAAGCCCTATGCTTTCGGTGGTTGGCATTTCTGTGTTTAGTTCTTTGTAACGGTGCATCTGTCCGTCTTTCATCATTAGCAATGACCAGGCCTCCGGTTGGTGCAG
>NW_018251373.1:13107-13654 GCF_001263595.1 Phalaenopsis equestris | reverse complement strand
AGTGTTGAACTCTTAGAATTACTATTGGAAGCCCTTATTTGCATATTTGAAGTATATTCAGGAATTTTTTTATAATTTGATTAGATTGAAATGGCTCCACGATAAAAGAGATGGGTTGAGTTCGACGAGTCTTGCTTCGTCAATGCAATGGCTAAAATAAGATTTACTTCAGAATTTAAAGGAAAGACGTGTATACAAGATCGAGTTTTTGAGAGCTCTGGTGGAGAAATTGAACGAATTATTGCCGAGCGGAGCTGAGAAAACTTTTGTTACATCACCAATAAAGCTGATGCAAATGTGGTGAAGGAGTTCTACGCCAATGTAATCTATTCTGAAGATTGAATCATTCAAGTGCGTGGATTTCCTGTTGCCCGCATCAACATCTTTTATGAAGTCCCAGAATCTTGTAGCCGCCACTATGAATCCTTTATTACAATGGAAGGCCCCTTGAATGATGTGATCAACTTTCTCACTGATGGGAAAGGAACGTGGAAGATTAAACAACGAGAACGGGTAAATTTTTCTGCTTCCATGTTGAATGCCACCT
>NW_018251373.1:12072-13021 GCF_001263595.1 Phalaenopsis equestris | reverse complement strand
TGTATTCAGAATAATAGAACTCTAAATGTGGGGAGAATTATTCTTAAGAATATATTGACTACGGCAAGGAGAGAGGCAAGTGGAGGGCTAGGACATCCTTACCTTATTTATGCACTTTACCAACTTTCTGGAGTGGAAGCTGGAGATGAAGAATGGGTTTACCCTATGAAGCCCAGCTAATTTGAAGACTTATGAATCCCATGAGAAATGGAGAACTGGAAGTAAGAGTGAAGAACCTTCTACTAGTAGAGATGTCCCCTCTACAAGTTATGACCTTCCACCTTCTAGTTCCCCTACCCTAACTGACTTGATGAATGAGTTGACCTTGCAGCGGAAGAGCATAGAATTAATAAATGAAAGGTTTGGAGGTCTAGAACGTTATTATGATTATGATAGTGAGTACCTTCAGATGCATTCTAATTTTGATATAGCTTATTATGAAGCTCAGGCATGACACTACAGAGGTGAGCCTGATGTTACTTTTTCTGAGTTCCCGCGATATACTCAGTATCAGCCTGATTCACCTGCTGATCAATGCGATGAAGATATAGCTTAGGATTTTGATATTTGAATGTAATTGATGTACTTGTACTTGTACTTTTATTTCTGTGATTTTTTGTAATAGAAGTGGATGTTTATGGGTATTTGGACTTTCATTTTTATTATTATGTTGTACTTGCATAATTTTAATTATTGTTATAAAGCTAGTGTGGTAGTTAAATTTGCAAGTTTAGTATAATAGATGTTGAGTAGTATTTTGTGGATTGTAATGTAATGTGATTTTTATTTTCGCATTTTAATTTTAATTGTTTTGTTTAATGTTAAGAAATGTGGTGCTTGTTTAATGTTTTAGTTTTATACTTATTTCAAAATTTCATTACCCAAATATTTCTCTAATGATTTATATGTGTAGAAAGCTCCTAATATTACAAACCAGGTGAAGTAGAAA
>NW_018251373.1:11728-12050 GCF_001263595.1 Phalaenopsis equestris | reverse complement strand
TGATGAAAATGCCTAAAATACTGAGATATGATTTATATTTATAGTTTTTCTTTCCATCCGTATTATTTCATTTTTAAGTTTGGGGGAGGGAAGAAAAAGATTAACTATTAGATGTCCTCTATTTAATTATATTAAAAAATCATTAATATGATTTTATGTAGTGAATTTAATTCAGGTCACTATATTTTTGTAACTATTTAAATATTATGGTAGATTTAAAGAAATATTTTTGTAATGAAAATTAATTTTGTAACTTAAGATATTTAGTATAAGAGAATAAGATTATAGTTAACTATTTAAAGTAAAGAAAACTATATTTTGA
>NW_018251373.1:9645-10311 GCF_001263595.1 Phalaenopsis equestris | reverse complement strand
TTGTGAAATGGTGATTTGAATTTGTGAAGCCATGAAAATGTTTAAGAAATTGTGATGATCTTTTCACTTCGATCTTAATTTACTTTCAATCTGGCCAATTGATTTGTTAAAATATGTTGAGTTTTCCAACTAAAGTGAAGATTACATCCAAGATTCAGGGAGGTCAAAGGCGTTGGAAGTTGGGTGCAAATAAATAGTGAAATAATATTATCGGGCGTAGAATTGGAGATTTTAGAGTGACATACTAAAATCACCAATTCGGTCCTATCGTTTGGGTGCTGAATTGTAGATGCTAACAAGCGAGGGGAACGTGGGAGCTCTGAAGTGAGAGCCGGTATCCTCCCAGCCTAGCCGCAGATTCAGTAAATAAGCGTAGGATTACTCAATGTTCTTTATGCCTGGACCAAAGGGTAAATAATAGGTATGCTCCTATTTGACACAATATATTTTGAACTGATTCACTTTATCCATTCACTATAATTTCTTGACAAGAAGAAGGATGCTTTCTTATATATTGAATATCACATTCATACCTTCATTAGTATATTTAGTTTTTTAATAGTAAGTTATTTAAGAGTTATTAAGATGACATATTTATTTTAATTGCCTATTAGTGACAGATAAGCTAGTTGAACTTCATTGTTGTGATTAAAGTATTGCTTTTCT
>NW_018251373.1:7312-9614 GCF_001263595.1 Phalaenopsis equestris | reverse complement strand
TGGGATCGATATCTAGTACTCCATTGGAGCCCTATATTACTTGAGCGATACGTATGCTTGTGCTGATAAGTGTGACTTTACAATTATTGAATATTTATTACGTCCATATTTATCTTATATTTTTAAGCATATATAAAGTCGCGGTCAACAGGCAGGAGTTGAGTTTAGACCAAATGAGGAGAGGATAGAGCCTCAAAGACCTATCAGGGCCTGCAAACATAAAGACTTATGAATCTCATGTTGATTGGACATCAGGAAGTAAGACCAGAGATATTCCTTACTTTGAGGACCCCTACTTCTAGTGACCCTACTCTTCGAGAACTATTGGACTAGATGATGATTCAACAGGGAGGTGTTTTGAGGATGGATCATAAGTTGCAAAACATGGATGCCAAAAATTCTCACACTGATGATTTGATACGACAAAAGTTTGAATATGATGCTGCGTATAATGACGCGATGGTGAGATACCTGAGGGGTGAACATTCAGTTTAGTTTCCTACTCACCCTGTTTAGACTCCATATCAGCACCAGAACTTGGATGTAGATGAGAAGAATATGATGACTGGTGATCTTTATTTTAGTGTATGTTAGATTGTACTTTATTATTTTATTATTTGTTTTGGTTAAATTGTTGAGACTGTTTGTTAGAATGTGAGACTCTATTTTGTTGTTATGTTATGTTGTGAAACTATAGTTTGTAAAACTGTTTTCATTTTTGAAATTCAGTTTAGTCTGCTATTAGTTTCAGCATTTTGTTAAATGTATTGTAATAGCTATTTCTCAATAAATTTTATATGTATTATGGACTATTTAGTGTTTTAGCTTTTTCATATTAGTACCTGCATATTAGTACCTGCAACAGGTATGGTTCAACAGGTATATCTTTTCTTTATGTATTTAATGTTTTCTTTCAGCCATTATTTTAAAAGTTCTTCATGTTAAATCTTTTATAAATTTAAGTTTGGGGGAGAAAGAAAAATTACTTCTTAAAAGAAAGAAACTTAATTTTATTTTTCCTCATTTAACTATATTTTCAAAATTGCAAATTTAACTTGTCCTTTGGTATTAGGGGTTAACTTTGGATAACTATATTTATGTTTCTAAATATATAGTAAACTTAAGTAAAAAATTTCAATAATAAAGGTTAATTTTAGAGAGTAAGGTATTTGGTATGAGAAAATAGGACTATGTTTTTCTATCTTAAGTAAAGAATTTATATTTTTGAAGTATTTAAAATCTTAGAGATTCATGTAAGAAGAAAATAATTAAACTTTATGAAATCTTTAAGTTAATATAAATTTGTTAAGTGAAGGAATGTAAAAAGTTTTTAACTTTAAGAAGAGGATAGTGAAGTTCAAAATCATTAAAGGCTATCTAGATATAGTAAAAAAAAGAAAAGAAAAAGGAATGAAAATGATCCTGAAAAGAAAAGAAAAAGGAAAGAAGATGTGGGGAGAAGCTTGAGGAGATGTCTAATTAAAAATTGGCTTCACTTGAATCAATTTAAGGGAGAGGACTTGGCCACATCTTCTAAACTTTTATTTGAATGTTAGCTTATTTACTAGTAAATTTTTATGAAGTTCTTTTTTCATATGAATATTCTAAGTGACTTTAATATGATAATTTGCAATTTTTCTTGAAAATAATAGAGAATTAGAAATCTTGGACTTGATTACTGGATATTCTTATACCTTTAGCATTAACTGGAGTTATTTTAAATTTTTCTTAGCTTATACTATTATGTTTAGTCGAGTTAAATTCTTTACCATAGGTCATATTTTTATGTGGTAGAGGAGTTACTTGAAGACAAGTAAAATGTAAGTTTGGAGGATTTTGATACACTAAAAATATATGTATTTTTAGACCCATATTTTATACTCATTTTTAATGATATTGCACTTTAATGGAAGTCATTTTTATATTTTTCTTGCAGGTTGTTGATTTTTAGGACTTAAAACAAAAACGAAGCAAAAAGAATGGAATTCAGAGTCGAAACAACGTTTATGAGAAATACTCAGCGCTGACGGCTCCAAGAGCAACACCGACGGAGCAGAACAGTAGAGTAGATGGTGAATTTTACTAAGCGTTGACGGTGCCAAAGCAGCGCCGACGACGTCGTTTGACAGAGAGCAACATAATAATTAAATGAACACTGGCACCAACGGCGCCAATTTCGATTCAGCCAAAGTTTCTAAAAGATTTGATAAAGTTAGACACTTTTTTGAAGAAATTTTGGAGGCACCTATTGGAGAACCGACTTTAGGCTCTATATGGGGCTGAAATTGATCAGAAAAGTGAC
>NW_018251373.1:2495-7199 GCF_001263595.1 Phalaenopsis equestris | reverse complement strand
CATTGTTCTTATAATTTAGAGTTTTGTGGTGAGATCAAGTGTGAATCTTTCTCCAAGAGTGTTGGAGAAGGAGAAAAGTGAGAGATTTCTTCTTCCTACAATTCCTAGGAAAGGCTACAAGGGATTTGCTTTGAGAAAGAGTTTCAGATAAGTGTTGTTTCTTTATTAATATTGTATAAACTTTCTTTTATATATAAAATTTATGTTTTGTTGTATATTTCTCATGAAGTCTGAGTAGTTTCCTTTATCTTTCTCCCTACTCTGAGATATGGTGAAATGAAGAGATAATATGGATGTGCCGAAATTAAAATATAAAATAAATTATGATGATTTTTCAACTCCGAACTTAGTTTACTTTTCGATCTGGCCAATTGAATTATTAAAATATGTTGTGAAACATATGATTCAGGAAAAGGAGTATGAGTTCTACGACAGAGTGAGGATCGCATTTGATTCCACGAAGGAGAACTTCGTTCATGGAATTAAGTGAAAATAAATAGGGAAATATGTTTAGAATTGGAGAACCTTTAGGGTGACACACTAAAATTCCCAATTCAATTTTAGTGATTAAAAATTGAAGAGAGAGTTAGCCTTCAGGTGAAGGGAAGTGGGAGCTCTGGAATGAGAGCCAGTATCCTCCTAGCCTAGCCATAGATTTAGGGACTAAACCTGGGATTAGCCAATGATATTCTATAAAACTGTATCAGGTTAGACAAATAAAACTACTCCTATTTAGCACAATACATATTATAACTATTTATCTCATCTCATTTCACCAAAACCTCATTGTAGTGGGAAAGATGTTTTTTCACATAAGAAATCTCCATTACATAAACATAGTTTAATTGTTTAGTAGTTACTGTTTAAACCTTACATTTTAGTTTTGTTAATAGTTAAGTAATTTAATTTTATTAATATTTCAACATTGAAAATTAGTGACAGTAATTTTGTTTTAATTTTCTGTGAATTTCCTAGTAAATTATCATTTCAAATTTAAACCTTACCCGTGGGATCGATATTTGGGGCTTAAATAGAAAGTCCTTTATTACTTGATAACGATACGTATACTAGCGTAGAATCCCATTATTAATTGCCTATACTTATATAAATTTTACACAACTATATTTTATTTCATTCGGAATCAATTACCTATGCTAAAGGAGGAGCTATAGAAGATGTTTTGGAAAAGGTTGATAAATTTATTTTTCCTGTGAATTTTATTGTGTTAGATATGGAGGAAGATAAAAAAATTCCTATCATTTTAGGAAGATTATTTCTTGCCACTATAAGAGCTTTAATAGATGTGTAGAAAGGAAAATTGATGATGAGAGTTAGTGATCAAGAAAGTACATTTAATATTGAAAAATCAATGAGATATCCAACAAAAGGAAGAGATGATGAATACTTCAGAATGAATATTAATGACTATTTAAATAATGAATATTTCATGAAGACATTTGAGAAGAAAACTATAGAAGAATATTTGGAGTATGAGGATGAGGATATAATTCAAGATGAGTCTATGGAAGTGAGAAATGAAGAATTGGATTATGTTCAGGAACAATTTGAATTGTTAGATCCTACGGATAACAATATAAATTTGATTTCATTGATTGAGAAACCTCCTAAACTATAAATGAAAACACTTCATACACAATTAAAATGTCTTTTTAGGAAATTTATCCACATTACTTGTTATCGTATCCTCAGAATTAACTGACACACAAGTACAAAAGTTGTTAGAAACTTTAAGAAGATATGAAAAAGCCTTTGGATGGACATTAACTGATATTAAAGGAATCAATTCTTCGTTTTGTATGCATAGAATTTTATTGGAAGAACATCATGAACCAAAAGCTGATCCTCAAAGGAGATTACACTCGACGATGAAAGAAGTTGTTAAGAAAGAGATTTTAAAATGGTTAGATGCAAGAATAATATATCCTATTTCAGACACTACTTGAGTGAGTTCAATTCACTATGTTTTTAAGAAAGGAGGTTTGAAAGGAGGTGTGACTGTTGAAACAAAATAGAATAATGAATTAATATCTATTAGACAAGTTACTGGGTGGCATATTTGCATTGATTATAGAAAATTAAACTCTGCCACTAGGAAAGATTGCTTCCCTTTACCATTTTTAGACCAAATGTTTGATAGGCTAGCTTAGCACAAATATTTTTGTTCTTTAGATGGATATACTAGCTATCATCAAATACTTATTGCTCCAGAGAATCTAGAGAAAATAAAGTTTACTAGTCCTTATAATACTTTTACTTTTCGACAAATGCCCTTTGGATTATGTAATGTGCATGCGACATTTCAAAGAAGTGTGATGTCAGTTTTCAGTGATTTAATTGAAAATGGGATAGAAGTCTTTATGGATGATTTTTTTGTGTTTGGTACTTTGGGATAGAAGTCTTTATGGATGATTTTTTTGTGTTTGGAACTTCATTTGAAATATGTTTAAATCATTTAAAGAAAGTTCTAGAATGCTGTGAAAAAGTGGAATTTAGTATTAAACTGGGAAAAATATCAATTCATGGTTATAGGAGGAATTGTACTTGGACATAAAATTTCAGAAAATGGCATAGAAGTTGATCTGAAAAAAATTCAACTTATATATAACCTACCTCCACCCACTATTGTAAGAGGAGTTAGGAGTTTTTTAGGACATGCTGGTTTTTTTAGATGGCATATTAAAGATTTTTCAAAAATTACAAAGCCTTTATGCCAACTTTCGGAAAAAGATACAAATTTTGATTTCATTCAAGAGATGGTGCCTTTGAGACATTGAAGGAAAAATTGATCACTACTCCTATAATTATTTCACCTAATTGGGAGAAAGCGTGATTCAGAGAAAGTTTTTGAGTTAATGTGTGATGCAAGTGATTATGCAATTGGAGCTGTTTTAGAGTAAAGATATGACAAAATTTTCAAAGTCATATATTATGCTAGTAAAATTCTCAATGACGCTCAAATTAATTATACAACTACTGAAAGAGAGTTATTAGCCATTGTTTATGTTTTTGATAAGTTTAGGATATATCTAATCAGAGCTAAATGTGTTGTGCATACAGACCACTTGGCTATAAAATATTTGATACAAAAGATGGCTGTGAAACCAAGATTAAATAGATGGATACTTCTGATGCAAGAATTTGATTTTATGGTAGTAGATAAGAAAAGATCTGATAATCAAATAGCTGATCATTTGTCCAAGCTGGAACAGAAAAAAACATTTGATCTTAAAAAAACAAATTAATGAAACTTTTTCTGATGAACAACTTTATGTTGTTAAAGAATGAGAAATCTCTTGGTATGCTTATATTATAAACTACATTGTTAGTGGTATTGTAAACTACATTGTTAATGATAGTTTACCATATTGGTTGACAAAACAACAAGAAAATAAATTTTGTAGTAGACTATGTATCAAAGTGGATTGAAGCAATTTCTTGACCTCGATGTGATGCTCGGAGGGTTCTATGGATGACCCATATTTGTACAAACAATACAAAGATTTTGTTATGTGGAGATGTGTGCATTTTTAATCAAAAATATTTTTACAAGATGTGGAATGCCAAGAATAATCATTACCAAGAAATTGGAGAAATTATCCAAAAATGTCATGATTCTAAGTTTGGAGATTACTTTGGGATTGATAGAACAGTTCACAAAATTTTACAATCTAGATGTTATTGGTTCGATTCAGAGAAGTTAATATATATATATATATATATATATATATATAAACATGTGATTGATGTCAACGAGTAGGCAATATTTCAAAAATAAATGAAATACTCCTAAATTTTACTTTGGATGTTGAAATCTTTGATGCTTTACCAGTAGAATTGGAGCATAAAACTTATTGAGCTATTAAGAATTTTAATTTTAATTTAAAAGATGCTGGTGAGAAAAGATTTGCAACTTAATGAGCTTGAAGAGATTAGGAATGAATCTTATAATCATTCTAGGATTTATCCTCTCACCGGAATTTAAAAGCCTTTATGTCGGTGCTGCTGCTACAAAGTACTGTTGGATTGGGATTTCATGTACATGTAGTTTTTTTGGGTATACTATTTCTGTGGTATACATTTTGGACGATTACATGTATTTTTTAGATAGCTTTTTTCTTAAGTCTTGTTATTGCTTTCGAGTTGCGTTGTAATGCGGAGACTGGAACCCCTAGAACTATATTGTATTTTTTTTGCGTTTAGATGGGGATCCACTATCCCTCCCAAATTTTGTAATATATATTTAATTAACGCGTAAGGAGCCACGAGCTGCTCTTTTAACAAAAAAAAAATAAAGAGAAAATGAAAGAATGACATGATCGAAATATAAAAAAAGAATCTGAGCCTGGACAGGAAGTTTTATTATACAATACAACATTAAAATTAATTCCTGGAAAACTTAAGTCTAGTTGGATAGATCCATTCACAATTGTAAAAGTCTATCCTTATGGAGTTGTTAATATTGACGATCCAAAGACTGGAAAGATATCTAAAGTGAATGGGCACATATTTAAATCATATGTTGATGGTCAAAGACCAATTTTTAAAGAGACTGTGATGTTGGGTCACCCAGAGTAAAGATTGAAAATGTCGTGCTAACGATATTAAACTTAGAACTTTGTGGGAGAACCAATATTTATGTGTGTGTTTGTTGCTTATCTGTTTTTATAAGTAGATATATATATA
>NW_018251373.1:0-1432 GCF_001263595.1 Phalaenopsis equestris | reverse complement strand
TATATATATATATCTATATATATATATATATATATGTTTTCTTTATGAATTTTATGTACTTGAGAGACTTACATGTTGGAAAAATACTTAAAAACATATTTATTTACCCAATTTTATAGAAGATTTGAGAATTATTTGGATTTAAAACGAAATGGTGCAAAAATCTGAACTGACACTTAAGGCGCTATTCTCTAAAGAGCTGGTGTAAGAGGCACTAGAATTTGGCGCTAAAAGGGCCGTGACGATCAAAACAGCTTTAGACTATTCAAAAGGCACTTTTAGGCGGTTTTGGCTAGCTTTCTTTCTAGTAACTCCCAAAAATTGAATCCTAAAGTTATTTAAGAGTGGAAAATAAAGGAAAAGTCACAATTTTTCAATTCCTATGGCTTCCTGCTCTAAAGAAACCGCTAGATTTTGGATTTTTAACAGGAGGAAGTTCATCAGTTTTGATGCGAAGAAGTTATGTTATTGAGTTCTTGTGAAGAAGAGACTAATCAAGGAACAAGGATTTGTGAATCAAGGATTCAACACACCGAATACTCTAGTGGAGGAGATTAATGTACAGAGACGTTGAGAAGTACTTTGCTATACCACAGCCGCGGTAGTATTTCTTGTAGTGAAAGAGTTTTATGCTAATCTTCATGGAATTAACCAAGGAGTCATCTATATTTGAGGCAACAGGGTACCATTTATCCACCTTCAAGAATAAACAATTTGGTAAACAATTTGGTTATGATTGAAAGTGTCCCTATTTGTCACTATGCAAATTTTGTCCCTACGAGAGAGAACATGAATGAACATTATCGATTCCTTATTGATGAAGATGCAAATTGGGAAACCAGAGATAACAGAGACGTAAGTTTTTCTTCATCATTATTGAATCCTGCATCGAAGGCATGATATTTATTTATTGCATCAAAACTAAAGTGACAAAGGAAAGTATGATTTTGAATTATTGAACTCAAATCGAAAGATCTATTGATGTGGGTGCTTTAATAGTCAAGTTAGTTTTAGGTTTAATCATCAATAGATGGAATTCTGGACTGGGACATCCATCTACTATATTCCTATTGTGCAGCCAGCCGCAAGTGCCTTATGAAAGTTGGGAAAAGTGCTTCTCCCTTTAAGGATTATGGACCCAGAAGTTTATTGCAACTACATAGGAACTGAGGAGGAGAATGATATGAATATATAGATGGATCAGTCATCTCAAAATTCATCATCCATTCAACCTTACTTTAGTTCGAATGCACTTTTGAACAATATTAAGAAGTTGGAAAAAGAGGCACAGAATCTTATGCATTTAATAGGAAATATTTCTGAAATGCTTGACCACCTGGATTGAAGGACGAAGGAACACTTCAAACACACTGGATATATTGAAGAAGGTTTGGAGCGCATGATTAAGAAAAAGGCTTGGGTTGAAGAAGAT
>NW_018251372.1:7545-8684 GCF_001263595.1 Phalaenopsis equestris | reverse complement strand
CTTGTAGAGGGCCATTGAAATTCATTTGCAGCCATTTTTTCAATTAGTGCATATGCTTCATCAAATGATTTTGACATTAATGATCCACCAGCGGCAGCATCAATTATAAACCTACTAAGGGATTCTACTAACCCATTGTAAAAACTTTGAATGATTAACCAATCAGGTAGAGCATGGTGTGGACACTTTCTTAGGAGTTCCTTAAATCTTTCCCATGCTTCGTATATTGATTCCCCTTCATACTGACAAAATGAGATAATATCTTTTCTAAGTTTAGTAGTCCTTGAAGGTGGAAAATACTTAAGAATTTCTGAGTTACCTTCTCCCAATTTTTAATAGAGCCAGGTGCTAATGAGTATAACCGCATTTTAGCCTTATCCCTTAGTGAGAAAGGAAAAAGCCTTAGTCTACCAACATCGTCTGACATAACGTTATAACGAAATATAGCACAAAGTTCTATAAAATTTGATAAGTGTAAATAGGGATCCTCCAAAGAAGTTCCCCCAAACTGATTATTCTGCACCAGTTGGATAATCTCAGGATTTATTTCAAATGAGTCAGCTTCTATGACAGGATTTTGTATACTTAAGTGAATTTCATCTGTCGTAGGATTTACGTAATCGCTTAATGAAGCATGATGATTTTCCAAGTTAACATTTTGAAAGTTTTCCATTTCCATTTCTAGTTTTTTGAGTCCTCTTTGTATTTTTATTTTTTTCTTTTTTTTAAACTCGGGATCATAAGGCACAAGTCTTGTAGATTCTTTGTTTCGCATACGCAACACAGCGAACAATACATTAATAATTAAAGAAATAACAGATGAAATATATTCCACACAACAAAAAAATTTCACGAACACCTTATTTTTCACACAAACAATTTTTTTGTAACACTTTTTCATATAAAAACACTTTTCATACAAAACAGTTTTTACCACACTACAGTTTTCCAAGTCCAAGCCTAATTACTTCACCTAAATTCTCCTAAAGTTCTTACCGAAGCTTCCCTAGCAACGGCGCCAAAAACTTGACAGCGACTTTATAGATGCTTAAATTTATGAACCCAAATTTATATATTTATAATGATTTTGTAAAGTCACAATTTCAAACGTAAGTATACGTATCGCTCAAGTAATACAG
>NW_018251372.1:3419-6891 GCF_001263595.1 Phalaenopsis equestris | reverse complement strand
CCAAAATCCTAAACATGAATTCTACTCATTAAAAAAGAAAATTAAAATGAAAATAATGGCATATTCTTCACATGCCATTATTTCCAAACAAGAAGAGAGAGTAAGAGAAGCCCATCACAAAACACGAAGAAAACACAATGAAAAACTTCATTTCATCAAAGCAAATCCACTAGATAAGTGTTTACAAAATCATAAGATAATGAAGAACACAATACTTAGCTTTTTCCCTTGAAAGAAATAAGAAAATCTCTCCCACAAAGTCTCCCGTCGATCCATGCAATGCTAGAACATCTCCTTACAAATTCTCTCAAAATCACCTCTTTAATCTCTCCAAAGGGGTAGAAATCTACATTTATGCTCCTATTCTAAGAATCTTAAACTTTCTCCACACTTTTCCTAACATTCCTCTCACAAAAATCCCTCTTTTCTAACCTAAATTCATTCATTTAAAGTGTAGGGACAAATTTTGAAGAGTTTTCACAAGCACCCTTCCAAAAACAACCCCCCTTCCAAAAAGCGGCCAAATACATTGAATTTCAGCCCATAACCGCCAAAAGTCGGTCCATAGTCGTCCCGGGCGCAGTCGGCTGGTTCAAGGGCGCTGTCGGTGAGCTTTCTTGTTGTTTTCGGTCTTCTCGGGTAAATCTCGCCGTCGGCAGTAGTTTTATTTTGGCACCGTCGGCGGGCAGACTGCGCAGCTCCACCATTTCGCTCCGTTTGACTCCATTTTAGCTCTATTTTGCCCCATTTCAGTGGCGTTGTGTTCCTAACAGATAGCCCTACAAAATAAGCATAAAAACAAACTTCCTTTAAAATGTAATCTCATTCAAAAATATGCAAGAAGTAAAAAAAGATTAAACATAGAAAGACTTATCGAAAGGTGATAGGGCAAAATTTCATTTCTTGCTCGTTTTTGCTCTAAATTGCACCGTTTTTGTTTCTTTTTGCTTCAATGACCATAATTCATGATAAAACATCAAAAATACCTTTCTTTAAAGTGCAATAACATAAAAAACAGTATAAAATATGTATTAAAATATCAACATATTTTCCTTTGGTCAGGAATAATTTGAGAAATTTGGGGGAAAGTGCAAAGGTAACACTGGAGATAATAATCAATCTTCGCAACGGAGAAAGTCTGAACAACAGAGGACTCGTGACATCCTTCCTCAACATGCAGGCCAACAAACTGAATATCAACTCAAGAAAGAGTATACACCACTCAACACATCATGTGCTAACATCTTAATGGCTATCAAAGATGAGCAAGCTGTTAAGTGGCCTCACACCCTAAAACCTAACTCAGGGAATCAAGAACAATACTGTCATTTTCATTGAAGTCGTGGCCACTCTACTGAAACATATAAGCAGCTCAAGGAAGAGATTGAATGGATAATTAAACAGGGATATCTCGGTCAATTTGTACAAAACAAACCAGCTGGTATCGATAATGCTCCTACTGGGGGGCAACATATACCAAGGCAGCAACATGGGGGTCAACCAGTCGTTGGAGAAATTCAAATAATTGTTGGAGGCCCATCGATAATTGATCGTCCTTGTCACTATACTATGTGAACCAGTGCAGAAAGCAGAAAAAAGACCGCCACGAGCCTATAACTTTTGATGATTCCGATTTGGAAAGGAGTTCGAGTCCCCCACCAAGATCCTCTCGTCATTAGCGCAGGAATAAGTGAGCCCTTTTATAACGTAAAAAGGATCTTGATCGACAATGGGAGCTCTGTCGATGTCTTGTTCTATTCAACTTTCCTCAGTTTGGGATTGAGAAGGGAAAGACTTCAACCTGCATCTGGACCATTATATAGTTTTAATAATCGACCAGTGAGGGTCGAGAGAACAATAAATCTCCCTGTTGTCTTGGGATATTTTCCTCGACAGATAACCCATTAAATCCAATTCATCATTGTCAAATCAGAATAGGCGTCTAATGCTATCTTCGGGAGACCATTCCAATCAATTTTTGGCATCGTGACTTCTGTAACACACTTGAAGATCAAATTTCCAACCCCAGCAGGGATCGGTGGCGTGCGAGGTGATCAACAGATAACACAATCATGCCACATCAGACAAGCTCAGACGCATTCATAAATGACACTTAGCATTAAGAACTTCGATCTTCGAGATGAAGATGTATCTCAACGGGCTTCTCCCATAGAAGACTTGGTTCAAATCCCACTCTCTAACGAACATCCCTTGAGAACAGTTCAGCTTGGTTCCCTACTCTTCGATGAGAAAAGGTTGGAGTATGTAGACCCTCTCCGAAGGAACCAAGACATTTTTGCATGGACTCCAACCGACTTGTCTGGAGTTGACCCAGAAATAATCATGCACTCTTTAAAGGTAGACCTGACCTTTAAACTGGTTATCCAGAAGAAGTGCAGTTTTGCCCCAGACAGCTTACAAGCTATTGAACAAGACGTCAACAAGCTTCTCAAAGCAAAGTTCATACGGGAAGTACACCATCCTGCATGGCTGGCCAATGTCGTCATGGTGAAAAAAGCTAATGGTTCATGGAGAATGTGTTTCGACTATACAGACCTCAACAAAGCTTGCCCAAAGGATAGTTTTCCCCTCCCGCGCATAGATCAACTCGTTGATGCCACGTCTGGACATCAGATGCTAAGCTTTATGGATGCATACTCAGGATACAATCAAATAAAGATGAACTCAATGGACGAGGAGGCCACCTCTTTTCAAACAAATAAGGGCTTATATTGTTATCAGGTTATGTCATTCAGGTTAAAAAATGCTATTGCAACTTATCAACGACTCATGAACAAGGTCTTCAAAAACCTTCTTGGGCGTACAATGGAGGTTTATGTTGATGACATATTAGTAAAAAGCTTGGAAGCATCCCAACACATTTCTCATCTGGAGGAGTGTTTCTAACTCCTTCGTAAGTATGACTTACGACTTAACCCAACTAAATGTGCTTTCGGGGTCACATCAGGGAAGTTTTTAGGACTTGTGGTTACCCATCGTGGGATTGAAGCAAACCTAGAAAAAATCAAGGAATTGAAAGAGATGGTACCTCCAAGGAACATCAAGGAGGTGCAATGATTGAATGGTCATATAACCGCCCTATCCCGGTTCTTAGCTCGTTCTGGAGATAAGCATTTTTCGTTCTTCAAAATACTAAAAGGAGCATGGAACACTGGTTTTCAATGGACAGATGACTGTCAGATCGCTTTCAAACAACTTAAGGCATATTTGGCTTCACCGCCCCTTCTCTCAAAACCCATCCAAGGGGAAATGTTATTTATCTATTTGGCTATTTCACCTCCTGCAATAAGCTCTGTTCTAGTCAGAATAGAAAATAAAGCCTAAATATGAATTCGACCACACCCGAATTTGGGTGTTGGTCTAGAGCTATGGTAGAGGCTCTGTGGAAGGGTAATTCGATGGGGCTTTGGCTTCTTTCACTCTTGTGAAGGTGTAGAGCCAATTTATTGGG
>NW_018251372.1:2520-3219 GCF_001263595.1 Phalaenopsis equestris | reverse complement strand
TTACCACCCTCTCCATGGCCGTGAGGGGTAGATTTTATAGAAAATGGCTATAGGGATGCTTAGCTGTCCAATTGAGAGCTTAGCCCCTCTGCTTAGGTGTCAAGCAGAGGGGTCCTCAGCTCAATTTGAGCTGAGGTGGCCTCTTGGCATGAATTTGGGTTTTAACCATGTGGGGGCTCACGGTTTTGGGCTTTAGCTTGGGTTAAGGTGGTTAACCAAGGCTTGGACCATGGTTAAAGCTTATGATGCTCAGTAAAAATGGCACCGTAGGGCATGGACATGTGTCCTTGATTTAACCTCTTTATTATCCCTCCCAAAGATTAAAATTAAAATTTTTACCCATGAGATAAATATCAAGGTTAACCATGGGTTGATGGCTGGCTTTAAACTCAACCCTAGAGTCTATGATGAGTTATGGTAGGGCTCATTTGACCATACCAAGCTCAATTGGTTTTGATTTGGTCATAAGTCCAAAAAGGTGCATATGACCAAATCTTGTGTTTGAACAAGGTTAGGCATGTCAATTAGCCCAATTAAATTTGGAATTTTGTGTAAGAAACCATGAGGAACAACTTTCTTGAAGGGTGAAAGTCATTTTGAGGTCAATTGGTTAATCAATTTGGTGGATTTTTGATTTTTGACCCATTTTAAGCATGTTGGGCTAAGTTTGGGTCAAACTTGGGCTAGCCATGGGCTAAG
>NW_018251372.1:0-212 GCF_001263595.1 Phalaenopsis equestris | reverse complement strand
CAAGTATCATATATAGGAGATTCCAATAGGGATATCACAGAAAATAAAATTATGTAAAATTGTGTGATTTTGTGGGGAGGTAGACCGAACGAGGTCATACTGCACAAGCAAGGAATCTCAAAAATCGAGAAAACTTATTTGACAAATTTAGTTTGTTTGTTGTAAAATTCTGTTACCTATTCATACAGTCATTTTTACAATATATCATGTAT
>NW_018251371.1:353-1423 GCF_001263595.1 Phalaenopsis equestris | reverse complement strand
AAGTTCTTCACATCGATCTATTTCCTCTTCTTTCCGTGTTCCAAATCTATTTCTTAATATTTTTCTTCATATGTTTTTTTGAAATGACATTCACTTAGATATCTTATAACATCCATCTTATAACATTCATCATCATTACTTTTTGCAGGATATTTCATTGATCTTGAAATATTGAAAGTAATAGTTTGATCATTGACACGCATTATTAATTCCCCTTTCTGCACATCTATCATTGCTCTTCCTATAGCTAGGAAAGATCTCCAAAATGAAAGGTATCTCTTTATCTTCCTCCATATCTAGCACAATTAAATCAACAGGAAAGATAAATTGATCCACTTTCACTCGGACATCTTCTATAACTCATTTAGGGTATGTTATCGAACGATATGCTAACTACATAGTTCCATTAGTAGGGAATATTTCTCTTAATCCTAATCTCTTAAATATTGATAATGACATAAGGTTAATGCTTGCACCTAAATCACATAAAGCTTTCTCATAAAATCTATCTCCTATTGCACATAGAATTGTAAAGCTACCAGGATCTTTAAGCTTTTCTGGAAGCTTTTTCTGAATTATAGCACTGCACTCCTCACTCAATGCAACAGTCTCATTATATTCAAACTTCCTTTTTCTATTGAGAATATCCTTCATAAACTTTACATAACTTGGCATTTGTTCTTAGGCTTCAGCAAATGTAATATTAATTGTATGCTTCTTAAATATTTCCATAAATTTGGAAAATTTCTTATCCAACTTCTGCCCACGACGTCTTTGAGGAAATGGAGGTGGTGGTTTTTCCAAATCAGTTTTTAGCAAGGAAATAGGTCTTCCAGAATCTTTTGGAGCGTCCTCTTTTGATTCTTTAATTGCTTCACTCTCAACTTCAATTTCTTTTGAACCCTACCTTCCAACTCTCATCCTCTTTTAAGTTAAACGGCTTTTACTGCTCTTTATTTTGGTCTTTTGGGTTTGATTCAGTATTACTAGGAAGTTGATAGTGACTTTATATATGCTTAAAAATACAAGAATTTGACACCACTATTAAAAGATTTAAATCCCCGACAACG
>NW_018251371.1:0-318 GCF_001263595.1 Phalaenopsis equestris | reverse complement strand
TGAATCCAGATTTATATATTTATAATGATTTTGTGAAGTCACAATTTCAAACGCAAGTATACGTATCGCTCAAGTAGTACAGGGCTCTAGTGGAGTGTCATTTATCAATCCCATAGGGAAGCGAGGTTAGGGGTCCTTAGTCAAATTCTAGTATACTACAATTAGTCTTTAGTTTACAATGTTATTAAAATGATATTTTATCTAGAAACTACTCCTAAATGCAAGTTTTAAATATAAAGATAGTAACTATAACTAAATGCAAATATTAATTCAAAAGAGACATCTTTCTAGAGGAATTGGTTTGGAGAATTTTGAGAT
>NW_018251370.1:0-552 GCF_001263595.1 Phalaenopsis equestris | reverse complement strand
TAATTCTTTCCCTTGGTACTGAGTAAATGGTGGAGCTGGTCTTTCTATATATTTTTATAATTCCTCAGGAATTTCTTCCATTGGTCATTGGTCTTTCAATATCCTTATGCTCAACTCAAAGTTCTTTTGAAACATATCCTTGAATTCTCTTCTAAATATTTGTTCAATAATTTCAAATTGTTCATCATTCATCTCCTTAGGATTTATCTCAAAGTCACTAGGTAAAATGTTTGGGGGGTAACTGTTAATTGCATTAATAATCTGCCCTAGTTGGTTTTTTATATTCCTTATTGCAACTTTTTGATTTTCCAACTGTCTTGTGATTTGAATCACAACCTCTTCAAACCTTAATTCCTTCTCCTTATCCTGTGGGTTGAAGTTAAATTAAGGAGGATTATTAATAGAGTTAATAATCCACCCCAATTGGTTTTCCATATTCCTTATTGCGGTCCCTTGACACTCCAACTCACTCTCCATTTGAATAACAGCATCTTCTAATAAATCCTTCTCCTCCTTTTGGTGGTTGAAGTTAAAATTATGTGGTAAAAAAAG
>NW_018251369.1:3887-9593 GCF_001263595.1 Phalaenopsis equestris | reverse complement strand
CCTCTAACCTAGCTCTATACCAACACCTGAATACGGTCTTGATCAAAATCTTTTCTAAGAAATTAATCAGGGCCTAGGAGTTCATCTGGAGGTTCGTTGGACCCAATCAAGGCTACCACAACCTTCTAATTTAGGCCTCCCCTCTCAGATAAATGTATTCAACCTTAATCCTAATTTGAGTCTATTTTGATTCTCCATACATATTTATTGTATTTCATATCGTATAAGTCATATAGATATGCTCGTCATCCGTAGATAAAGATTTAGAAACAAACCTCATGCAATTTGGTTGAGTCTAGATGAAACTCTTAAGGTTTTAGTGTGAACGGTTCCAGGGTTAGCTCATTTGGCAACGATGAATGGATGTCATCTAATCGCGAGTTTATTCAATGGATGGTTGTGATGGAGTCGGATGAAGAGATGATACGTGAACCGCGGGCTGACTAGGCACTGAGGTGTCTGGCGGCTTCGAATGGCGACAGGTCATGTGGCTTTTCAGAGCCACCGTAGGTTAAGGTGGCGTCGGGCATTTAAATAGAAAATTTTTGATTTATTTTATTTATTTAAATACCAAAAATTTTAAAATCCATATCTTTCTCTAGAAAAATCTTAAAAATAAAATAAAAATATCCTCTTGCATAGTGAACAAAGGAGAAAAATGTGGACTAAAAATAAAAATTATTTATTAACTCTCTAATTTTTAATGAATTAAGTACTCTCTGGAGTATTTTAATTCATTATGAGCAAGCATTGCTCACCATTGCTTAAAAATTTTAGGGTTCATCCCTTATGACAAGGGGATGTTCTCTGATTTTTCCAAGGTCATAGGGCATCTCTATGGTTCTAACATTAATTTTAAAGCTAGGATGGTTATTTTCACTTATTTTAATTATATAAATTAAAATACCAACTGGAAAATTATGAAAATAATTTTAGTAGGTTTCAATAACTTTTGAAAAATTATGGAAATAATTTTATTATGTTTCCTATGGTCTGCAAAGCTTATGAAAAAATATCATGATGATTAAAATATTTTTCACATTTCTATTGTTAATTAAATGTAGATATGTTGCTTTAATATATGTAAATTAAAGAGTAATAAAAAATTATCAAAATCAATTCCACACTGTGTCTACAAATCATTTTTACCCACTGTGTAAATTTAAAAATTATTTGACTAAGTTTGAGCACTAAAGTTGGTTTCTTAAGAAACCTTATATTTTATACAAATATAATTATAATAAATTAAATACACTTGGGAAAATTATGAAAAGTGTTTTTTCTGAGTTCCTTGTGATCATGGGCACTTAAGAAAAATAAATTTTATTTTTGAGAAAATACTTGATTATTGAGCTTTATTTTGAATTTAAAATAATTAAAAATCCCAAAAAATACCAAAATATTTTAAAATTTGCCTAAATGTTCATTGATCACTTATAACTCATTAGAATATTTTTCCTACTTTTTTTATGTTAAAAATAAATTTTTAAAATCTTAAAAATGAATTTTTCTTATTTTCCCATTAAAATAATTATAATAAATAAATAATAAATCATAAAAATACAAAATTTATTTCTCTAAATTCTCTGAACTCAGAGGGGTTTAATAAAAATACAAAGATAATTTTGGTAATTAAAACATTATTTTAGATTTATTAAAATCATTAAAATTGATTCATAATCAAATAATAAATAGAGATTTAATTTAAAAAATTGTGAATTTTTGTCTAAATGTTTCTCTGACCTAAGGGGACCTCTAATAATTTTCTCATAAATAAAAAACTTTATTTTGGATAGTTAAGTAAATTAATCTTGAAAATGCTACTTTTTAAATATAAAGATATATTTAAATTAAATTAAATTTTGAAAATCCACATTTTCTCCTCTGATGTTTTAATTGACCCAAGAATGGGACAATAAAAATTCCCAAAATTATTTGAATTTTTATTAATGTGTTATGAGGTGAAGGGCCCCAAAGGCAAAGGAGTAACATTAGATTTTGGTGCCTCAATCAAGATTTAGGATTAATCAAAGGGAAGATGGGTAATTCTCAAGTGATGGGTTGTCTCTGGAAACTTCATCGTAACCGTCGGTGTCCTGGAAGGTTGTCTCTGGAAACTTGCCTTTTGACCCCCAGTGAGAGTTCTTGTCTACTCCCAAGCGGAAGCCTGTTTCATTTTCTCTCCTCTTTTATCTAAGCCTGTTGATTTAGGCAGTCATCTTGGTTTGTTTATCTCTTTGGTCAATGCCAACACATGTGGTGTGCTTGCCAGACATACAACACCTATTGGAGGTTTACTTGTTGACCTCACTTTTGGTTGAGGTCTAGTTTCTTCTTTAAAAGCCTAGGATCTAGCCATAAGACTTTCTTGTTTACTATTTCTAGAAGAATAGTGAAGGAACCATTACCATTAGAAATTCTAAAACTCTTCTTTTCTCATCTTGAAGTTTCACATGTTGGATCTAACCTCTAGCACTTAGTAGGTGGAGCCAATATAAGGGAGCTCAAGAGGCGTCCCCATAAGATTGTTTGACCTAAGGGTTAGCCCTGGGTGGTGTGCTCTTAGTGAGTATTGCATACACACACTTGCACTTGCACTCACAACCTCAACCCTTAAGAAAATATGCCTTGCTTGATCCCTTACTCTATTGGAAACCATGTTAATGGTCCCCCAAACTCTTAGCCCTAGGCTAGGGTTTGGCTAAGACCAGCACATGGAGGGTCCATAATGGGAGTTCCCTTTATCTATGGCTCAAAAAGGGTAATTTTATTATTAGCATTCTCAATTGATCCCAATTTTGCCAAATTCCCAATTTTGACCCTTCTTAGCCTCAACTTTCCCAAATTGCCCCTAAACCCTAAATTTTTCAAAAATTCCCAAAATAAACAAATGTTTTAAAGTCTCTTCAAAAATCATTTCAAACTATTCTAAATCACTCAAGTTAACCAAAATTTCCAAAATCCCCAAATTACGCCCAAAATTGCCAAAATTACCAAAATGCCCCTTATACCACAAAAATTCCAAAAATTCTCAAAATCTCCAAAATCACTCCAAGGTCCCCAAAATCAATTTGAACTACTCCATCGAGCCCAATTTGACCCAATTAATTATTTTGACCAAAATCACCAAATTGTCCCTAAATGCCTAAATTGCCCAATTCACCCCCAATTTCCACTAAATTGACTTCAATCTCACCCTATTTCAATTCTAAATAAAAAATCATCATATTAAATCCCATTCATCATATTCAATCCTAGTTGAGACTAAACCAAGCCCAATTGAACCCAATCTCAAGCTCAATTCCAACCCTAATCTCAAAACCCCAAATTTGCCTCAAATTTCAAAATCTCTTATGTTTAACTACATAACTCCACAATTTCCACTCAATTGATATCCAAAACTCCTCATCACAACCCCTTGAACCACTTTGAGCAATCATTTGACCCAAATATTAAGCCAAACCCAACCTATACCCAAGTTCAAACCAAAACCCTAATTTTGAACCTAAACCCCAAATTGAATTAAATCTTTTGTATTAATCAATCTTAATCCTCTCTTACATTGGTTAGCCACCTACGATGCTAAACAGAACACCCAAGATCCAGAAAATTGAGCCATGGACCAAGGGTCTCTAAAATTAAGGATTTATGCTACCCATTTTTGTTAAACTCTTCCCCCCATGCAATCAGCCATCAAATCTCCAATTTAATCACAATTAAGACTTCTCTAACCCTCTCTGACTCAGATAGCCACCACCCCACCTCTGAACAGACACCCTAGTAGCTAGAAAGGTCAAATCTGAGGGGACCTTTCCTTCTTCAAACCAAAAATTGAACCCATCGACTGTGGCACTTCCCTATTGGATGTTTGCGTTGCTCAGTCCTCCACCTCAGCCATCTTGCACTCTTGCAACAGCCAATCAGAGCCTGAGGCTCTCCCCTTAGCCATGGTTATAAGAAGACCCATTTTCGGCCAACTTTTAAGTGTGTTAAAATCTTTGGGAAAACTCTACCAATTGGCTTCTAGAGCCTCTCCAAGCTACCTTGAGTTAATTCCAACCATTTTTCCCTAGTGAAATCCACTCCCTGAGCTCAATTTTGGGTTTGAAATAAAAAGTATTTTATGTCATGCCATTAAACTCCACCTAAGCTTAAAATAAACTTCCCAAAAGCTTTCCTAGACCAGATTAAACGAGAAAGTTCCCCATCTAAATCCCCCTTTGTTGAGCACTCTAACCCACTTCTAGTCCAAGGCCGCATCACTCCTTGTTTGAACTCTTGCCTAGACTCAATCTTAGTTCAAATTGGTGCTTGGAGGAGATTCGTAGAGTCACAATGAATGTCTACAACCAACCTAATTGAGGCGTCACCTATTAGGCTAATGTAAAGTTCACAAACCCTAAAATCCTGCTCAGTGTCATAGATTGTGAAGAGAAAGTTAATTTCAAATGTATTTAGCCTTATGAATGTGTTCATCTCGACTAGATGAAGCTATAGGAACAAACCATGAGTGATTTGATTGAGTATCGACCGAGATCGATGCATTTTAGTATGGACGGTCAATAATTTAGAACACATGGGGACAATGAGTGGATGTCATCCATTTGAGCATGTATCAATCCAATGATGTAAGAGGAGTCGGACGAGCAAATGGAACATAAAGCATGGCTTGTGTGGCAGCTGACGCGGATGGTGGTGTCTAGTAGAGCGGTGACGCTTGGAAAGTTCAGATCGCCGTAGGTTGAAGTGGATAAGTAGTAAAATATGTTATTTTTTATTTGTTTTAATTCCATAACTTAAAAATTCATAACTTTGTATAAAAAAATCATAACAATAAAACAAAAATACTCACTTGCTCAGTGAATAGAGGAGAACAATGTG
This sequence comes from Phalaenopsis equestris, assembly GCF_001263595.1. Classification (NCBI taxonomy): domain Eukaryota; kingdom Viridiplantae; phylum Streptophyta; class Magnoliopsida; order Asparagales; family Orchidaceae; genus Phalaenopsis; species Phalaenopsis equestris. Next base: position 4,712 of record NW_018251369.1, on the reverse strand, counting down.
GAACAAAAATAAAAATTATTTGACATGTTTCTGATTTTAAGTTCATTAAATGCCCTCTATAATATTTAATTCTAATTAAGTAAATAATAATCACCATGACTTGAAGTTTTAGGGCTTGATTCCTCATGTTAATTGGCATGTTCTCTGATTTTTCCAAGGTTAGAGAGCATCTCTAGCTTTGAAGCCCGAATTTTTAAGCTCAGTTGTATATTTTTGCTTAAAATAATTATATCAGACTTGTTCTGGTAGGTTTCATGTGGTCAGAGGATTCTTGGAAAATATAAATCAAGTTTAAATTTTTATGTAAATTACTACAGTTAATTAAACCCTAAAAACTCACTAAAACTAAAATGAATAAAATAATATTCAAAAATTAACAAAAATCATTCCACACTGTAAATAATACTCATCCTAACTCACTGTAAAAATTTGAAATTTATTTGAATTAGCCTGAGCACTAAAGTCAATTTTCCAATTTTCTAAGAGTGATGGTATCTTTGCATTAAAATAATTATAATAAATTCACTATAATTAGGAAAATTATGAAAAATGATTTTTTGAGTTCCTTGTGATCAAGGGCATTTAAGAAAAATAAAAATTATTTTAAAATAAATAGTTCATTTTTAAGCTATAGTTTGAACTAAAAATAATTAAAAATAATAAAAAATTTCAAAAATATGAAAATGTACCAAATTGTTTTTAATTGTTCCCTAATCACTTGGGACTCTTTAAAATATTTTTTCCTAATTTTTCTAATTTAGTTATGTATTTTTAAATGCCAAAAATGTATTTTTCTTAATTTTCCATTAAAATAATTATAATAAA